>NC_135784.1:254654427-254954427 GCF_051106095.1 Pogona vitticeps | reverse complement strand
AAAGCTGGAATTCCAACTGTTTTCTTAAGGGAATTTCATCTTCCATACCCCAATGTCCTATTAACAGCTCAGATCTTTTGCCTATCTAGATGTTGCTGCTTCCATCTGGACTCAGTTTGGTGCCAACTGTACATATCCCTGTGAGATAGCATAAATCTTGTATGTTTATTCAGGAACTTTGACCTCTAAATTTTGATCTCTGATTATAAGCTACCAGCTATCTGCCTGCCAGGATGTCAGTGTTGCTTGTGCTGAGTAAGACAGAATGAACAAATGCTGAGGCCTATCAGAGAGTCAGTCAGTCAACCAGTATTGAAGAAGAGAAGGAAAATCAGAGTCAAGAGGACTTGTCAAGAAGGAAGCTCAACCAGTTAAATAAGAAAAGTCAGAGGGGATGGAAGAATGGCAGGAGAGACTGAGCCTGTCAGCAGAAACAATCCAAAGGAAGATAGAAAAACAGGAGGGGGACAACTGAGGGTTCAAAGGTAGACAGGTGCTATATAAGAAGGAAGTGCTGGTAGTAGGGAGACCTCTGAAGCATTCCTTCAAGACAGCCAATGTTGTGTCTATCAATTGTGAGACACTGAACTCAATAAGCTATGATGTCTTCAGAAAATGACCAGAAGTTCAACAACTTCTAAACAAACCTGTGAATTTCTGCTGGGGAAGATTTAGTATTAGGGAAGCAGACCATCTTATTAGAGATCCAGTTATTTTTTTAATTTTTTAAAAAAGACCCTCTGGTTTATGAATGTGGGATGTTGTGCTTCTCTTTTTTAAACTTTTTTAAAAATTTTATATAAATCCATCCATATTGGTTTAACATCGTGTCACCAGGGTACAGCTTATAATCATTTGTAAAACAACTACTACACACATTACACTCCTAATCTATACAACATCCTTCTAACTATTGATAGAATAAGTCCCATGTTTGATAATATTTTGTATCTTCTTTTCCTTTGATTTTCAGTGTTAGTCTGTCCATTTCGGCGCAGTCCAATATCTTTTTAATTATTTCTTGATCCGTAGGTGTTCCTTCATTTTTCCAGTACTGTACATAAATAATCCTTGCCGCTGTTGGAATATGCAGTATTAAATATACATTTTGTCTATCAACACTTTCTGGTATTATATCTAACAGAAAGAGCTCTGGCCTAAAATCTACATGTTTTTTGATTATTTTAACAAGCCATGTATGTATTTTGTACCAAAATGTTTTTGCTTTATCACAAGTCCACCAGAGGTGATAATAGGTTCCAGTTTTTTTATGACATTTCCAACATTTACTTGACCTGTTAGAGTACATCTTAGCTAATCTATCAGAAGGTAAATGCCATCTATAAAACGTTTTATATAGATTCTCTTTATAAGATGTTGCCATTGTCATCTTATAGTTTCTAGACCACAGCCCTTGCCATTTTTCTAAGTCAATATTGTACCCAAAATGTTTTGCCCATTGAACCATCGTTTCTTTGACCTGTTCATCCTCCATTTTCCAATTTAGAAGGTATTTATATACTTTCCTAATTAATTTGTCATCTGATGTTAACATTATTTGGTCAAAAGTTGTCTGTTCTTTATAAAAATCGTACATTTTTAGGTCCCGTTCATATCTTGATTGTATTTGCATTATAGACCACCACGATGCATCTAACCCCTGGTCTATAAGGTCTTGTTTTGGCTTTAATCGCCTATCTTTGTCTAAAATATCTGTATAAGTCAAAAATTTTCTAACATTCAAAAGGTTGGGATGAACAAATGCTTCTATGGGTGAAATCCATCCTGGTATTTTCGTGTACATTTTCATTTTTATTTTTTCCCATATTATATACAAGGAGTTTCTAATATAATGGTTTTGAAAATACCTATGAGATTTGGCTTTCTGATACCATAAAAAGGCATGCCAACCCAACTGTAGATCATGTCCTTCTAAATACATAAGTCTCTTGTTTTTCAGGCTAATCCACTCTTTCAGCCAAGTTAGAGCAGACGATTGGTAATATAAGGTCCAGTCCGGTAAACCAAATCCTCCGTTTTCCTTGGATTCTTGGAGCATTTTTAGTTTGATTCTGGCTTTCTTCCCTTGCCAAATATATTGTAGTATCACTTTGTTTAGATCGTCAAAATATTTCTTCTCTATTTTCACTGGCACTGTTTGGAACAAGAAAAGTAGCTTTGGCAAAATATTCATTTTGATTGTTGCAATTCTTCCTAATAGTGATAGTTGTAAGTTTTTCCATTTTTCTAGATCTATTTTTATTTGGTTAAATAGTTTCATATAATTATCTTCTTTTATAGTTACACATCTAGCAGTTAAATATATTCCTAGGTACTTAACTTTTTTAACTATTTGTAAATCTGACATCTTTGAGAGTTGATTTTTTTGCTTGGCTGTTAAGTTTTTCACTATAACTTTAGTTTTTGCTTTATTTATCTTCAATCCTGCTACTTTCCCAAATTCATCGATTTTGTCCAGTAGTCTCAATGTTGTTTCCAATGGGTCTTCCAATATAAACACCAAATCGTCTGCAAATGCTTGTAGTTTGTAGCTCTCGTCCTTTATTTTGGTATCTTTAATCTCTGGGTCGTTCCTCACATTCCTATTTAATACCTCCAGAGTTAATATAAATAGCAATGGAGAGAGCGGACATCCTCGTCTTGTGCCTTTTTTTATATTAATATTATCCGTCAGTTCACCATTTACAATTACTTTAGCTATTTGTTCATTGTAGATTGTCTCAATTACATTTGTAAAGTTTTTGCCAAAATCCATAGCTTTTATTTGCTGTATCATAAATTGCCAGTTCACATTATCAAAGGCTTCTTGGGCATCCAAGAAGATTAATGCCATTTGCTTCTCTGAATGTACCTCATAATATTCTAATATGTCCAAAATTATCCTTAGATTATACCTTAGTTGTCTTTTTGGCAAAAATCCGTTTTGGTCTGAGTGGATGAACTCCATTAAAAACTTTTTCAATCTTTCCGCTATAATTACTGCAAAGATTTTATAGTCCACATTCAGCAGTGATATTGGTCTAAAAATTTTTATATGTGTGAAGTCCGTATCTTCTTTTGGTATTAACGTGATATATGCCTCTAGCCATGTCTTGGGTATTTTAGCTTCTAGTAGGACTTCATTGCAGAACTCTTTTATTGGTAAGCTTATTATATCTTGGAAGGATTTATAAAATTCCGCTGGTAATCCGTCTGGTCCTGGAGTCTTATCATTTTTTTGTTTTTTAATTGCTTCCTTTACTTCCATCATTGTTATTTTCTCATTTAGGAGATTTTTAATGTTTTCTGGTACTTTAGGGAGATTTGCTTTTTTAATATATTGTATTATTTTTTCAAGAGAAACTTCTTGAGTGTCATAGAGATTAGCATAATATTTAGTTATTTTTTTATTTGCTCTTTTTTATATTGGAGGTCTCTGTTTTGATCTTGTAGCTTCGTTATCATTCTTTTTTGTTTTTCTTTTTTCAATCTATAGGATAGCCATCTTCCAGGTTTGTTGGCATTCTCGAAGAAATTTTGTTTAGCTCTTTTGACTTGTTGAGCTAATTCTTCTGATTCAATTAAGTTTAATTTATGTTTCACTATCTCCATCTGGTTTTTAAGAGTTTTCTTCTGCGGTTCTTTTTGTAGCTCTAGCTCCAGTTTTTTGAGTTCTTCTTTCAGTTTTGTAAGTTGTTGATTTTTCCTTTTATTCCTCTTGGCTATATATGATATGGCCAATCCTCTGAAGTATGCTTTAGCTGTGTCCCAGATTGTCTGCAGGGATGTTTCCTCTTTTTTATTCTCTTTGAAGAAGAGTTCCATTTCTTTTTTAGTTCTTTCCACAAATTCTTTATCCTTCAAAATTTCCTGATTTAAAGTCCATCTTGTCTTTTCTTTTCTCTCTCCTTTCCACCTCATTTTCATTGGATTGGATGTTGTGCTTCTTTATCCACAGTTCAGAACATCAAGAAAAGGCCTGACACTGCTGCTCAAGGAGGATGCTGAACTTTATGTAGCAAAGAGCAGCCTGAATGTTGGTAACACTCATGTCAGTCAAAATGGTCTACAGGATATCAACTTGTGCTCACTATGATTTCTTCTAGGCATTTTGATTACTTTATTACTCCAAGCAATAAATACCAAGAGAACTTGTTGAAAAACTGCCCTGAAAATTACTTTGTCTTGAGGTGAGAATTGGCTAACTGATGAAAAAAAGAGGAGATCTTCCCCCTTCTTAGGCTCTTTGTAAAAGGTAGTGAACACAAGAGGCTATCCTGTAGACCAGTGGTTCCCGAATATGTGCTGTAGTGCCATGGAGTGCCACCAAATCTAGCCAGAATTGCTGCACTGAACTGTTGAGAATTCTGCAACACCCCAGATAGGTTTGGTGGGAACCACTGCTGTAGACCATCTTGATTGCTGGTCAGGGCAGTTTAAAAGTTACATTTTTGTTTGGTTTTGTCTGCCCTTATGTTTATAATTACTTTATAGAATGTTGATTTGCTCAGCCGGTACAAGATGCATACAATAATGTATTGTTTCTTTCACAGATTCCGATTGTAGTTGAACTGTCACTCAAAACCTTTCAGTGGCAGCCTTGACAAAGTTCTATTGCTGGAGATAAGCTGTTTTGGCTCTGTAAGCTGCCTAGATAGGAAATTGCATGAGGCACTTTTGTCCAGGTTGAAGGCAGGTGCACATACTTACATAAAGTCCTCATGCAAAGTAAATATATCTGGCCACCTCCTCTATCACCCAACTTCAGTTGCTAAAAAGAGCTTCAGATTCCTCTTCATCAAGGGAGAACATGCAGCATCCTGAATCAAGCAGTGAAAACAAATGAAAGATAATAAAACTGGAGAATGGAAAATCTTTCATGTAGTGCATTTCCCATTTATGTGCTCTGAAAATTTTCATCACTCAAATCAGTTCTTTTGCTCTTTTGCTTTGACAGCAGTTGGCCAGTGGCAGGCCTGCCACCATCTCATTGCCCTTGTTTGTTACTAAATGCTATAAGCCCCCCTCCCTTCCTATGAAATATTCATCTTTAGTGGATCAGCCTGTCTGCCTGTCAAATGAATGATTGTCAGCATTGAAGGCAGCTGTACATATAAATTAATCACTGTGCTGTGGTTTCTACCCCCTTTCGCTCTACATACACTGAATGCATACCTCTAGGGTATATTTTATGTATATAAAAATATTTTTCTAATTTTCTTTTCATTCCACTTCAATACAAAAAGTCTTTACACACACACCCCATTCTTATGATGCACCTCTCACTGAGTGCTATCAGATGCATCAGAAACAAAGAAAGTCACAAGTGTTGTGATTAAGGGTGGAGGGGGATAAAGCTTGGGGATAAAATAAAACTTGAGTGTGATTGGGGCTCATTCTCTGTTTTTTTAAGATAGCAGCATTATTGCGTTGATATTGTACGTCCTTTGCTAGAAAACACCCCTAAAGGCAACTAACTGCTGGATAGCTGAGTGGTTTAAGTATCTGGCTGTGGACGAAGAGGTTTGGAGTTTGATTCCCCACCGTGCCTCTTTGATGGGAAAACCGCACTGTGATATTCAAAATGCAAATTTGGAAGCATAATTCATCATGTGAGTGCAAAATTACGTAAATTTGCATTACAATTCAGACCAAACTAATGCCCCCCATCAGCTTTCCTCAGACCCTCTCTCTCAGGAGCTTCAAAAAACCATTTGGCAATGTGGCTAGAAGGGAATACCATCAGCAGCTTGTTTTTCAAGTATGTATCAGGCCTTCAGAAATGCAAGCAAGCAGTTTTTGTTTTTGTTTCTTATTTTTGTTTCTTTCTTTTGCAACTGGCTAAACAAGATAAGTCTGTGTTTTCACATTTAAAATTTGGCATTTAGAATTTGGGAAAACAAACTATAACACACATAAGTATTTAAACTGAGAAATGCTGGATCTGGAACATCACATGGGTCCCCCATCAGTCTCCCTTCAGGCACTGGCTTTCACAGACTTTAAATCAGGTTAAACACAGGAGTCCTTCATTTTAACCGGGTTATGAATACATCTCCAAGGAAGCTTTGTTCTAATATCATTGCTGCTGTGGGAGAGCACTGGATTCAGTATGAAGTCTTAAGCATTCGTAGATTTGTTACGAGAAGGCAATATTGTCTTCTTTCTAATGACAGTAAACTGGTAATACTGTGCTAAAGTCTCTTCTGAAATAAGTTGTCTGTCTTTGGATTAGTGGGTTAGACAAGATGTGATACACAAAATGAATGGATTAGACAAGATATGAGAAACGCTGAAATATTGTGCCAAAGGCACACCCAAGGGAGCCATTATTGAAATACTAGGAGCTCTGTAAAGCATTGTAGGACAGTTCTGTGCTTTAATATCACTTCCCCAGAGGACAGCCTCTCTTGCTCCTTCCAACTTCCTTTTTTCCACAGGCACTTTTAACCCTCCATTATTTTTATTACCATTCTTGTTGTTACACACCAGTCATTTCCAAATATGCCTATAATACTTTGTGTAGTTATGAGCTTAGTTTAAAGACAATCAAAGACAAGAGCTGACAGTCAAGCCAATATAATGACTATGTATTATTCTTATGTCACAGTCCTCCTCAACGTCCATGTTTCTGGTTACACAAAATTGTGAGTATTTTGTATATTCCAGCTATTAAGCATTATCAATCTGCAACACAGCAATGATCTCATTTTTTTTTAATTTCTTGCAATTTCTAGTATTCTTGCATGTCTACTAGAAGTCCCTTTGAACTCAATCACAAGAACATAGAAATAAGCCTTAACCTTACAAAAACTTTGACAAATTCCGATATTATCTAAATGTCGGAATTTGTCAAAATCTGCATTTAATGCTTAATGTGAATGTCAATCCTTCCATTGAAATTAGTTTTCACCTCTGCTAAAGGTGGTACCCCTTCAAATATTTCCACTTTTTCTTTGGGCTCGGAGTGGTTCTAATTTCATTGTGACAAATTTCTCTTTCCTTATACAAACCATACTATTCTTTTATTAATAACTTCTGTTCCTGAAGTATAGGAGAGATTGTGAACAGTCCATGACATACAGCTGTTCAGTCAACTGAGATTTTACCAGCAAATCACTCCCAAAAATGACAGTACAAAGTATGGTTAATAAAAATCTCCAATGGCATCTTAATGAGGCACTCTAGAAATTAGTGGCTGAACATTGCAGTATGTTATGGTGTAGTGTTTATATTTGTTTTTTTGCACTCAGCTTTTCCACTTTAGTTATTACTTCATTGAGTAATTTATCTCACAATTTCAAAATAACCCTTACCAGTCTTAGTTTATAGCAGTAATAAGCTCCCACCTAACAATCTTTACTGCTTTTCTAATCAGTTTTTGTTAAACTATTCCATGGCTAAATAGGGCGAATCCTGTAATTAGAATCATAAATATTTATGCAAGACTTCTCTAGTCACCGTTTTCTTGGGTACATTTGCACAAATCTACCTTGTTCGCTATATCATTCCAAATAAAACTGTTCCTAATACCACTGCAGCCAAAATCAATGTGTCTCGAGGTACTTTTAAAAACAAACAACAAGGTGTGGCAGAATTCTATCAAGAGTAAAATTTAAAGATTTCTCAGGTGTCAATTTTTTGCATGCAGTTCAGACTGGCTTTTAAAATGACAAGGAAGACCATTATCTAAATGTTGGAATTAATAATCAAATGTGGTTCTTCACACTGATGGGAAAATATAGTCCGTGAACTCAGAATAGTTATCTGGAAAAACAAATGTCAGTTTCTGAGTTACCACTTCCATTTCATCCATCTGTGCTACAATGACTGAATTGTTTTGTAAATTAGGCAACCACTGGATTAATAATTGCTGATAAAGCATATAGCTTGGAAGTGACTCTAGCAACATACCTTTAATGTACTAGAGTGAGAGATCAATTTTATTAAACCTATGGGAAACTTCAGCATTGCATGGTCTTCAACTCTGCATCATAATTTTTCTGCCCTATTCCGTATCCCCATACTTACCTAGAACCCACTCCTCAGGATCTCCCACTTAGCAATGCAAATTTTTAGGATGTAGAGGAATTGTGGGTAGGGTGTGAGGATCTAGTCTACCAATAAGATTCTATTCTACCAGTGTGTGGCCAAAATTGAATTTCATATAATGGCTGAAGTCCAGTAGTAAGTCACAGCTAGAGTAGTCTGACTGAATCAGGCTCTAGTTGTGACTTACTACTGGATTTCAGCCAATATCTTCCCAAATCCCTATCAGCTTTTCTGATACAGTACATCTGGTATAATATGTTTTCAAGAGGATGCTCAAGACTAGGCTGTTCACGAAGTTTTTATGGGTGTCCTCTCTTGAGCATTGACATAGTTATGCTGACTGTCTCACCATCATCTAGTTTAGCTGCGGTTTTTAAGCTAGATGTATTAGATTATATTTTGATTAGTTGTTATCCTTCTATTGATGTTCATATTATATTATGTTACATTATGTTAAGTTATGTTATATTGTTTGTATTTCCTTTGATTGTAAACTGCCCATACTAATGCTTGGCACTAGCTGGGTTGATTGCTAGGTGGCTGGCTGGTTAGCTGGGTGGGTGGCTGGCAGGCTGGCAGGCAGGCAGGCAGGCAGGCGAGCAAGCAAGCAAGCAAGCAGGGATGGATAACTATGTTCTGTTTGCTAGAAATGGTTTGATCTACAAGCTTCTGTCTGGCATAGAAAACGAGTGAAAAGAGCCACTGTGCTAGTTACACTGGTAAAATGCTGTTCATTTCAGCAGAATGTCACTGAGATTTTAAGCAAAGGCAAACAATGGGGAAGAGAGACAACAGGAGTTGAAGATGTTCCAGTGACAACTTGAACTGACAGAGGGCCCCTTGATCATTGTGTGGCCATAAGATATCAGCATTACTGATGGAACGAAGCCTGACAGTTGTCAGATCTGGTGTCTCACATAGTCGGTAAACTGAAGATGTTAACTGGTGATGAGATACAGTGTGGCCTCCTACCCACTGGCATTGTTGAAATTCTACCCATTTGTCCATTTTCATCATAGCCTCAAGATCATTGCTTTTATACTTCCTCTTCCATTCTCCATCTTTGTTTAAGAGGAAAAAAATTCACACACATTCTCATGTTAATGATACAGTGATGTTTCGCAAGTTGCTGATGCAATCTCTGTTCCCACTTATTCTGCCTAACGTTGCTATACCCTGCTTTTCCTTATTTGGTTACAAATGGATTCTTTTATTCTTTGGTAAAACCATACTAATTACATCCCCTGTTCCTGTGGTTTTCTTCATTCTTCCCTCAGTAAGATAAAAATCTCATTAAAAGTTAAACATAATATGTATTTTAAATAACATGTGTACTAGGACCATGGTATGGATGAAGCTGGTGTAACACCATACACTACGCCTAGGGATGCAATGTGTTTATGACAATAGATTTGTGAATGTGGCTGGTCTTCTGGGAAAACACTACCATGTGCTTCATGGTGATGCAGAAGGGGAAAAGCTGTACAGCCAGTGGTGCCTTTTCAGATACTCAATGCTGTTAGTTAGATAGGCAGCTGGGAATGGATCTGGGCTGTATTTTCATTCCTTCAGCCTCAGCACATCATCTCTGCTGTCACACACAGCAGCGACGGCCATCTGTTCAATAGTAGCAATCCTTGAATGTTGCACCACAAGCATATTTGTATTAAGGCTAAATGAGGCAGGTGAAATGAATTCGGGATCGGTGTGTTCATGCAAAAGTGCAACAGTTGATTGTATTGTCACCACCAGCACAAAGGCAGACACACACACACAAAAAAAGTGCTGGAGGAAAGGAACTAGGTTGCGTCTATGCCCAATTTCATTAAAAAGGAGCAAACCGTGCCTTTGTCACTGGGTGGAGGTCTTTCTAATGATGCTTTCAACATTGAGGGAAGCAGCTGTAGTTTGCCTTGAAGGGAACACATACTTTCATAATCACTTTGGAAACCACTAAGAGATGTTCCTAGCAGACTCCCTAGAAAATGTGGCACTTGGTGGTGGGCAGAGAAAGGAACCCCTTTCCCCCTCTTTCAGGTCCTGAGGCTGCCTAGGGCTCCCTTTTGCCCAGAGAACACCTTTGACAGCCTTGAAAATGTGGTGGCAAATGTGCTTTAATAGTGAAAAATCACTGCTGGATTACCATTAGATGTCCCAGTACCATTGTCTGGTTCCACAGAGTAACTTTACACCGACAAAATTTTGCCCACTAACTGTTCTTGGTAATCCACGAGGCAATGTAAAGTGTAAGAACAATATATAACTATGAGAACATCCCTCCCTCCCTCCCTCCCTCCCTCCCTCCCTCCCTCCCTCCCTCCCTCCCCATCTATCTATCTATCTATCTATCTATCTATCTATCTATCTATCTATCTATCTATCTATCTATCTATCTATCTATCTATCTATCTATCTATCTATCTATCTATCTATCTATCTATCTATCTATCTATCTATCTATCTATCTCTGTCTGTCTGTCTGTCTGTCTGTCTGTCTGTCTATCTATCTATCTATCTATCTATCTATCTTAATATTTTTGCTCTGCTTTTCTCCTTAAAAAGGAAAAAATTAAATATTTTAATATTTTACCCTGCTTTTCTCCTTAAAATTTATTTATTTATTTATTTATCCCGCCTATCTGATCATATTAGACCACTCTATCCTAAAAAGGATCTAGCATGGTTTATATCATAGCAAGACAATATTTGATGCTAAAATAGTAAGTATACAAATACAGAGAAGGATTAAACAACTAAGACTCTAAGAAAAGGTTTTAAAAAGCAATACCAAAAACACATTCAAAGCAGTAAGACACAGTCAGTTCTGAACCCCTTGTTTCCTGCCTTCAAAATGGACTAAGATTGGACTGCCCCTAGCAAAGAGAACAAAATAAGCTCCCTATACAGCGAAGTGTTGCTACTCCTCCTGACAATTATTATTGCTCTCCATTTGGAGAGGCTGAATGATGGGAGCAGCTCTCAGATCCTGTTGGTCTGTAGGTCATTGAACTCTGATAATCAGGGATGGATTGTACTTATCAGTTGAGTCTACTCAGCCCAGCTCAGCTTTTGGCTGATGCAGTGCTCCAAGTCCAGATGGGGCTGTCCACAAATGGAAGAAAAGACATCCTCAAGATTCTTCGGGTTAAGATGTGCCAACAGGCTTCAGTAGTAAGGTGACCGTGTGTCCTCTTTTATGGAGGTTACTCCTCCATTTGAAGGCCTTCTAGTGGACAATCTTCATTTTGAAACCTCCCCCCCCCCCCTTTGTAGGACTGATTTAAAAGCAAAGAAGCATAAGAAGGGACAGCAAAGATCTTGAATTATACCATCCACTATTACCATCACCTAGAGGGCAGACCATCCATTATTACCAACACCTGGAGAACAGACTCAAAAGGTACTTAGATCACCCAGTCATTATCTTCTTCACTCAAGTGAGATGCATTATAATCACATTTAAAATATGAAAATCAGTTCTAATTTTGCTTCTCTACATATGAATGAACAAATGCAAATGTTATATATATCATTGTCCTCTTGAGAATGGAGTCAGACAGAGGTAGGGTCTGTCCACGCTGAGAAATTTGATGTGGTCCAGTCTGTGCTTAAAATGTTTTTATCTTAAGTGTGATCTGTTTTAACTCTCACTTGAGAGATCCTTCCATCCACCCTGGAGATTGTGTCGTGGCTCCTCTTTTCCCATGCTATTGACCCATACCTAGCAAGGTTTATGCAGTTTACTAGCAAGCAAGGTTTCTGATGCAAAATGTGGTATCAACGATCCATATATAGATCTACAATATATGCCAGTGTGGACATAGCCATAAGCTCATGTTTCGGAGTGTATGTGGCACTATCTAGTTTGAGATATATTCTGGCAATCAGACGACGTAGAGGAAACAGTTAACCAGCCCAACCCTGTTCCATGCCGAATGCAGGCTTTTTCCCCTTTGTTTTTTCTTTTCTTTTCTTTTTCTTTCTTTCTTTCTTTCTTTCTTTCTTTCTTTCTTTCTTTCTTTCTTTCTTTCTTTCTTTCTTTCTTTCTTTCTTTCTTTCTTTCTTCTTTTTTTGATTCAGCAGCAGGGCTACTTTTCTTAGCTAGGCTGAACTGATTCCTGTGTGCACAGAAAATCATTTTAAAAGAGATAACTCCCAGCAAAACAACCCTTTCCAGCACCAACACATTTCTGTATGATCTATGTGATCGCATCTAGAGAGACAAAAAGAGGGAGAGACAGAGAGAGATGCTACTTCACGGCTCAAATTTACCATGTTTTTAATTCAAACTTCCCTATAAAATAGTTGAATTCTATAGCTACACGCCAGACAAGTGACCTTTAAAAATATTATCTGCTTCTTTTCTTCTGTCTTATAAACTTATTTTTAGCTACATGTGCAAAAAAGCCCCCACGTATACTGTTGATTTAAATACAGCTTGCTTAATACAAAATGTGTTAATCCTAAAAATCATGACCTTGTTTTAAGACTATCACATACAAGATTGTGAGATTATAAACATAAGCATTTTGGCATGCGACACTAAGAAAAGGGAGGGAAGTGTGTGTTTTGTCCTCATACTTAACACTTAAAATATAGCAGAAACGCTGTACTGATATTCAGTTCTGTTTGTAAGAGTTCAAAAGTTCATTCAAAAACCTTGAAAAACAAAACAACTGTCAAAGTTCTCTGAAACATATTGCATGAGATTCACCCCTGTTTTAATTAGCCACTGTGTCATAACAAGTCTGACACCCTTAGAATTCCCAAAACAGACACAGACAGACAGACAGACAGACAGACAGACAGACAGACAGACACACACACACACACACACACACACAGGTTTTCAAATAGTTTTTGACTAGGTGCATTTGATATTTAAATTACTTAGATGGTACTGAAAACTGAGCATATTTGTTACTTTCGTGTTTGTCATGCAAGCCAGTATGGTACAGACAACATTTACAGAGATTTCTTAACCTGAGGCAATTTGTTTCCAAAAGTTATGCCATTTATGTTTCCCTCGGCAAGAGGATTTGGGCATTGTGTTCTATTTTCTTATACAGTGGAACCTCAACTTACGAACTTAATCTGTATTGGAATGGTGTTTGTAAGTTGAAGCAAAATTTCCCATAGGAATGCACTGAAAACCATTAATTCGTTCTGGCTGTTTTTTGTTTTTATCTAGAGGTGCCGTTCCCCTTCATGGATTGCTGCCTTGTCGTGGCGAAGGGGCTTGAGCAACTCAGAGAAGCTATGGGCTATGCCGTGCAGGGACACCCAAGACGGACAGGACATAGTGGAGAGTTCCAACTAAACGCAATCCACCTGGAGTAGGAACTGGCAATGCCACTCCAGTATCTTTGCCAAGAATGCCCCATGATCAGAAACAAAAGGATAAAAGATATGACGCTGGAAGATGGGCCCCTCAGGTCGGAAGGCGTCCAACATGCTACTGAGGAAGAGCGGAGGACAAGTACAAGTACCTCCAGAGCTAATGAAGTGGTTGGGCCAAAGCCGAAAGGACGCTCGGCTGTGGACGTGCCTGGAAGTGAAAGGAAAGTCCAATGCTGCAAAGAAAAATACTGCATAGGAACCTGGAATGTAAGATCTATGAACATTGGGAAGCTGGAGGTGGTCAAACAGGAGATGGCAAGAATAAACATCGACATCCTGGGCATCAGTGAACTAAAATGGACAGGAATGGGCGAATTCAGCTCAGATGATTATCATATCTACTACTGTGGGCAAGAATCCCGTAGAAGGAATGGAGTAGCCCTCATAGTCAACAAAAGAGTGGGAAAAGCTGTAATGGGATACAATCTCAAAAATGATAGAATGATGTCAATACGAATCCAGGGCAGACCTTTCAACATCACAATAATCCAAGTTTATGCACAAACCACTATTGCTGAGGAGACTGAAATTGAACAATTTTATGAAGATTTACAACACCTTCTAGAACTGACACCAAAGAAAGATGTTCTTCTCATTCTAGGGGACTGGAATGCTAAAGTAGGGAGCCAAGAGATAAAAAGAACAACAGGGAAGTTTGGCCTTGGAGTTCAGAATGAAGCAGGACAAAGGCTAATAGAGTTTTGTCAAGAGAATAAGCTGGTCATCACAAACACTCTTTTCCAACAACACAAGAAGCGACTCTATACATGGAAATCACCAGATGGGCAATATCGAAATCAGATTGATTACTGTATATTCTCTGCAGCCAAAGATGGAGAAGCTCTATACAGTCAGCAAAAACAAGACCTGGAGCTGACTGTGGTTCTGATCATCAGCTTTTCATAGCAAAATTCAAGGTTAGACTGAAGAGAGTAGGAAAAACCACTGGGCCACTCAGGTATAATCTAAACCAAATCCCCTATGAATACACAGTGGAAGTAAAGAACAGATTTAAGGAACTAGATTTGGTGGACAGAGTGCCTGAAGAACTTTGGATAGAGGCTCGTAACATTGTCCAGGAGGCAGCAACAAAAACCATCCCAAAGAAAAGGAAATGCAAGAAAGCAAAGTGGCTGTCCAATGAGGCCTTAGAAATAGCAGAGAGGAGAAGGGAAGCAAAATGCAAGGGAGATAGGGAAAGTTACAGAAAATTTAATGCAGACTTCCAAAGAATAGCAAGGAGAGACAAGAGGGCCTTCTTAAATGAACATTGCAAAGAAATAGAGGAAAATAACAGAAATGGAAAAACCAGAGATCTGTTCAGGAAAATTGGAGATATTAGAGGAACATTTTGCGCAAATATGAACATGATAAAAGACAAAAATGGGAGGGATCTAACAGAAGCAGAAGACATCAAGAAGAGGTGGCAGGAATACACAGAGGAATTATATCAGAAAGATTTGGATATCCTGGACAACCCAGACAATGTAGTTGCTGACCTTGAGCCAGACATCCTGGAGAGTGAAGTCAAGTGGGCCTTAGAAAGCTTGGCTAACAACAAGGCCAGTGGAAGTGATGGCATTCCAGTTGAACTATTTAAAATCTTGAAAGATGGTGCTGTTAAGGTGCTACATTCAATATGCCAGCAAGTTTGGAAAACCCAGCAGTGGCCAGAGGATTGGAAAAGATCAGTCTACATCCCAATCCCAAAGAAAGGCAGTGCCAAAGAATGCTCCAACTATTGTACAATTGCACTCATTTCACACGCTAGCAAGGTTATGCTCAAAATCCTCCAAGGTAGGCTTCAGCAGTATGTGGACCGAGAACTCCCAGAAGTACAAGCTGGATTCCAAAGAGGCAGAGGAACTAGAGACCAAATTGCTAACTTGCGCTGGATTATGGAGAAAGCCAGAGAGTTCCAGAAAAATATCTACTTCTGCTTCATTGACTATGCAAAAGCCTTTGACTGTGTGGACCACAGCAAACTGTGGCAGGTTCTTAAAGAAATGGGAGTGCCTGACCACCTTATCTGTCTCCTGACAAACCTATATGCGGGACAGGAAGCAACAGTTAGAACTGGTCATGGAACAACTGATTGGTTCAAAATTGGAAAAGGAGTACGACAAGGCTGTATATTGTCCCCCTGCTTATTTAACTTATATGCAGAATACATCATGCGGAAGGCTGGACTGGATGAAACCCAAGCCGGAATTAAGATTGCCGGAAGAAATATCAACAACCTCTGATATGCAGATGATACCACTCTGATGGCAGAAAGTGAGGAGGAATTAAAGAACCTTGTAATGAGAGTGAAAGAGGAGAGTGCAAAAAACGGTCCGAAACTCAACATCAAAAAAACTAAGATCATGGCCACTGGTCCCATCACCTCCTGGGAAATAGAAGGGGAAGACATGGAGGCAGTGACAGATTTTATTTTCCTGGGCTCCATGATCACTGCAGATGGAGACAGCAGCCACGAAATTAAAAGACGCCTGCTTCTTGGGAGGAAAGCGATGACAAATCTTGACAGCATCTTAAAAAGCAGAGACATCACATTGCCAACAGTAGTCCGAATAGTCAAAGCTATGGTTTTTCCTGTTGTGATGTATGGAAGTGAGAGCTGGACCATAAAGAAAGCTAACCGCCGAAGAATTGATGCCTTTGAATTGTGGTGCTGGAGGAGGCTCTTGAGAATCCCCTGGACTTCAAGGAGAACAAACCTATCAGTTCTAAAGGAAATCAACCCAGAGTTCTCACTGGAAGGACAGATCCTGAAGCTGACGCTCCAGTACTTTGGCCATCTCATGAGAAGAAAAGAGTCCTTGGAAAAAACATTGATGTTAGGAAGGTGTGACGGCAAGAGGAGAAGGGGACGACCGAGGATGAGATGGCTGGACAGTGTCTGCGAAGCAACCGACATGAATTTGACACAACTCCGGGAGGCAGTGGAAGATAGAACAGCCTGACGTGCTCTGGTCCATGGGGTCACGAAGAGTCGGACACGACTAAACGACTAAAACAAAACAGAGGCGCCGTTCCCAAGTAGAGGCATTAATTCCCATAGGAACTAATGCAAAGCTGGTTAATCCATACTCTACCAGTAGGGGGAGAATTTTTTCTTTTTTTTCTTTTAACCTGAGATGAACTTAGGTTAAAAAAAGGACCGGAAAGGAAGGAGGGGGGAGGGAACACCTTTTAAACAGAACACCTTTAAAACCAAAACAAGCACCTTTTAGGTTTAAAAAAGCGAGTGAGGGAGGGAGGGAACACCTTTCAAACAGAATACCTTTCAAACAACAGAACACCTCGAAAAGCACCTGTTCAACCAAGCCAAGCGAAGCGAAGCCAAGCCCCTTTTAGGTATTAAAAAAGGGCAGGAAAGGAGGGAGGGAGGGATCAATGGGGAAAAGAGGAAAGAAAGAAAGAAAGAAGGTCATCACTGGGTGCACACAAACCCCTCAGATAAAGGTTTGTGCTTTTAAGCACAAAAAGATAGAAGACACAGAGAGAGAAGATGGGGGGAGAGCGTTTGGAGGCTAAAACACGTTTTTAGCCAAAACATTTTAACAACAATATTTTTAAACCAAGCAACTTTTAAACAAAACACATTTTTAAATGAAACAATCAACTTTTCAACCCAACCACCAACACTTTTTAAAACAAAGGAGAGGTCACTTAGCTTTCAGTTTCTTCTGGAGGACATCACAGTGACTTCTGGCTGGAGGATGGTGAGATGGTCATCACTGTGAGGTAGAGGTCCCCTCCTCTGGGTCATCTTCTCAGGGTTCCCTGTCGCTGTCACTGTCTCTTGGTTGCAGGCTCCATCTGGGTGAAAAATCTGTCCAGTTTTGTCTGTTTCATTCTGCGCTGCAGAATCTTTCTGAAGTGGCTGACCACGCTGTCATTCATCATGTCCAAAATTCTTCCTGTCACAGTCCTGTTTGGGTGGTGCCTCTCAAAGAACTTCTGGCACTCGGTCCATTTCTTGCAGATGGATTTGATCTCCTCACTGCTAATCTGTGGTGCCTCTTCCTCTTCCTCAATGGAAACCTCCTCCACAAAAGCCTTCTCCTGCTCAGTTTGCAGTTCTGCAAGTTTTTCTGTAGTCAACTCCTCTTTGTGGTCTTCAACCAGCTCCTCTACATCCTCTTCGTCAACCTCCAGACCCGTGCCTCCACCCATGGTGATGATGTCCCTCACCACCTTTGAATCAGTCCCCTCAGTGCCACTGTCTGTGACACATTCTGGCCACAGTTTCTTCCAGGCTGAGTTCAAGGTCCTAGTTGTGACATCTTGTCAATGAGTCTGATGCTGTGGACGACATTGAAATGTGTCTTCCAGAACTCTCTCAGAGTCAAGGACGTCTCCTCAGTGACATTGAAGCACCTGGTGAAGAGTGCCTTTGTGTAAAGCTTCTTGAAGTTGCTGATCACTTGCTGGTCCATGGGCTGCAGAAGAGGTGTATTGTTGTGGGGGAGGAACTTGACCCTGATGAAATCCTCTTTGATATCATCCACCAAGGATGGGGTGTGTGCTCGGGCATTGTCCATGAGAAGAAGGCACCTATCTGGAAGCTGGTTGTCGGAGAGATATTTCTTGACAGTGGGTGCAAACACTTCATAGAGCCATCCCATAAACAGCTGCCTTGTCATCCAAGCTCTTGAGTTGGCCCTCCACATGACAGGCAAAGTGGCCTTGTTAACTTTCTCTCACTGGAATGGGCAAGGAGTCTGGGAATGGTACACCAGCAGAGGCTTGATCTTCAGATCGCCGGTGGCATTGGCATAGAACAAAAGGGTCAATCTGTCCTTCATGGGTTTGTGCCCTGCCATTTTCTGTTCCTCCTGAGTGATGTAGGTTCTCCTGGGCATCTTCTTCCAGAATAGCCCTGTCTCATCACAGTTGAAGACTTGCTGGGGGAGGTAGTTTTCTTCCTTGATGAATTTGGCAAAGTCCAACTTGAAGGCTTCTGCAGCATCATGGTCAGAATTTGCAGCCTCCCCATGTCTTGTAACACACTGGATGCCACTTCTGTTTTGGAACTTTTGAAACCACCCCTTGCTGGCTCTGAATTCTTCTTGCGCTGCACTTCTGGAGGAGTTTCTTTCCATTAAATCATGGTGCAGCTTCCTCACTTTTTCACAGATCATGGCTTCACTGATGCTTTCCCCTTCCAGCTCTTTTTCGTTGATCCAGACCAGTAAAAGTTTTTCCACTTCTTCCATCAGGGTGGCCTGTTCTTTGTTAGGATTGTGACTCCTTTTGCCACATCAATGTGTTTCAAGACATCTTTCTTCTTTAATATGGTGGCAATGGTTGACTTTGCCATCTTGTATTCAGCAGCAAGTTGAGTCACACACATGCCATCATCATGTTTTTTGATGATGTCCTTTTTTGTTTCAATGGAGTTTTTTGTTTTGTTTTTGCTTTTGCTCTGTTCTTTCTTTGGAGCCATGACTATGTACTGTTCAGCACACCACAGTACACAAACCTTAAAAGGCACATAATCCAGAAACCATTCTTCCTGCACAGAACTCCTCATCACAAAAAGAGAGCATACCGTGTGTGTGTGTGTAGAGACTTGAGTCTAAGCTGCATTTTACAGCCTGCTTGCACCAACAACCAGCAACCATTCTTCCAGCACAGAATTCCTCATCACAAAAAGAGAGCATGGGGTCTACAGACTTGAGTCTACAGTAAACTCCATTTTAAAGCCTGGCTGCCTGGCTGCCTGCCTGCCTGCCTGCCTGGCTGCCTGGCTGCCTGCATCTACAACCACCACAGCCCCTCACAGAATATTTTCTGATTTTAAAACAGACTTTAGAATCACATTTTAACCACACACATTTTAAAACTAAAATCTACACTGCAAGACCCATCAGAGCACAGAAACATAACCCCCCCAGCCATATCCCCCCACCAAGCTGCAAAAACCCTGTATGTACAGTAAATACAGTGTACTGATCCAGAACAGGCAGTCTCTGTTTTAAAAAAGAAAGTAAAAAATCCAGAAATCAAAAATTTTAAAAAGCCAAAAAATACAGTCCGTACCGTACAGTACCAGGCAATACCAGGCAGTACCAGGCAGTCTGAAGACTCTCTCCCTAACCACTCTCTAACCACTTGGACAAGCGAGGAAGCAGACAAGTATCCTCTTCGCTGGCCAATGGTTAACTGAAAGTTCAAATTTCTCACTTTCCCCACCTCCCCCGCTTTTTTTTCCATTCATAAGTTGAGGCTCCATTTGTAAGTCGAAGCAACATTTTGTGGACAGAGCGGTTTGTAAGTCAAAATGTTTGTAAGTAGGGACATTTGTAAGTTGAGGTTCCATTGTATTAAGATAAAGGTTCCCCTTGACAAATTGTCCAGTTGTGTCTGACTCTAGGGGGCGGTGCTCATCCCCGTTTCCAAGCCATAGAGCCAGTGTTTGTCTGAAGACAGTTTCCGTGGTCACGTGGCCAGTGCAACTAGACATGGAACATCATTACCTTCCCACCGTGGTAGTACCTATTTATCTACTCGCATTTTGCATTTTGCATGTTTCCAAACCGCTAGGTTGGCGGGAGCTGGGACAAGCGACAGGGGCTCAATCCGTTGTGTGGATTCGATCTTATCTAATTGTAACCCATGACAGTTCACACTGCCATTAATTTACCACAATGCTTGTATTTTTACCTTTTCTATACAGGGAGGAGAGAATTATCTACAAGTGGTACTTGCTTCCAGGTACTGGAATTGCCCTCCTTTCCACAGGAGGCTATGATGGATGCCTCCCTACTATTCTTTCGCTGGCAGATAAAGCCTCCCACTCCCGAAACTCAGGCGCCTTTTGGCAACTGAAGTGCCAAGAAAGAATGGCTTTTCTACTTTTTTATCAATGTGTTTGAAACTTAAAAATTCAATAGTATTTCATTTTTGCTATATATGTTGTACAAAAGTAATGACATTTTAATGTTCTCCCTTGTTTAGCTGTGTTCTAACATTGTGATCTTTTAATGTCTGTATTTGTGCTCCCTTTAATTTTTCTATGAGCTGCCTGAAGTCCCCGTTTGCGAAAAAGGCAGAATGCAAACACACTCGCCTTACTGTATCAGACACAAATTGCCACATTGAAAACCCCAGTCTTCCTTTTGCATAATCTAATAGGCACTTGGTTAGAGCTACAACAGTCATATCGTAAAGATCCAATGGAGGCTTTTATTCTGCTAACCAGCAAAGTGGAGAGAGACTGAATTTTGGCTTTTTCCCTACTCCCTGTAGTTCCAACACCATCTTCCATACTGTTCCAAAGAGTTCCCCAATCTTCTACAGCAGGTTTTCAAAAGCACAGGTAAGGAGGAATTAACTGAAACAAAAACATCCCTAGTAGCCAAAAGTATCAAGAGGATTTTTTTTCAATGTAGGAGCACCTCCGTGCATAATCCTTGTGCATAGTGTACACCTATGAAACAATGTATCTGTCTATGTGCATTAGGGTAATAAATAAATGTAGGCTTCCAGGGAAACAGGAACCTCCTTTCATAGACACCATGGTTGGAAGCCACATAGTGATGAAAATATAAGATATGATTCATGGTCAATAAAGATGCACCAAAAAAATCATATTCAAACCTTATGATGGGCATCTAAGGATTCTGCAGGAGTTCCAGCTATTTTATTTGGTTACAGTAAAATGATAACTTGACACTTTTGTCTCATGCTGAGTCTGTCAACTCCATCCTGCTTGGTTGGAATGTGTCTTCAAGAATAATGGGCATCATATCTGCCCAATGGTTTTGACTATTCAACTATTTCCCCTGCTGCTATATTTTATACCATCTTTCCCTGATGAAAAGTCCTGTAGAAATCAAATGCTCACCTTGCTTGTGATTTTTTGGGGGTTCCAAGGAAGGAGCTCCCCAAAGAATGTGGATGCATTCAGGCATCCCCCTGGACAATGATAGTCCCCTCTTGCCAGATCCTTCCACACCAGCAGCATTACTGGACTGCTTCTGATATGAATGAAGAAGGAACTCTTACAATCAGAATATGATGCAGAGGCTTTTTCTAGCTTTTAATGTACTATTTGAAAATTATACCATTTCCCCCCCTTTTTTTCTTGCTGTTTTCCTTGTTTTAAAGGGGACATGCCCTTTCTCACACAAAATTATGAACTGTCATATTTTCAAGATGTCAAGGCTGTATCCATTTCATGTACTCACTGCAAAACATCAGATGATTTGATGAGACATACATCTCTTTCTAAAGAAAGGGCAAGCAGAAACTGCTTCCAAAGAGGAGAAACACATGGTATCGGATCTATAGCAAAATGACAGTACTGGAACAGATAATACACAAGACTCAGGCAGAATAATATAATTCTGGCATATCATATCTGTTATCATAATTATTCTGGCTCTGTTATAAAATGTCCAACACTGATAAAAATTAAAATGAGTTCTTCCCCTTTCTGAAAAGTATTGTCCCAAATTGTATGTGTATTTTGGCATTTGAAAAATGATCTTTGAAATTGACCCAGTGACTATTGTCTGTTTCCTTAATGAGATGTGCAGGTTTCTACAGCACTAAATGTGCTTTCATGATCTGTCCTTGATACATGAACTCTACGGCAGGACTGCCCCCATGACATTTTGCTGCCAGAGGCAAATAACAAGATGACACAGGTTTGGCAGTTGAATCTTACTGCAATACTTGTGATAAGACAGCATTGACTCATGTTTCTGAGGGCAGCAGTCTCGTTTTGGAGGCACAAAGCAGGCTGCATGGCATATGCCGGGGGAGCAGTTGCCAAAGAGCTAAGGAGAAACACTGGGACAAGATCACTGGTACTGCTCATTATCAGTTGCCACAGGAAATTGCCCAAATCTGCCTAATGGCGGGGCCAGCTCTTCGTTGAAAGAAGGTTTAGTTTTTGGTGAGTGCATTGTCAACATGTCAATAGAAAAGAGCTGTGATGCAGAGGTGAACAGAATTCCTCTATGTAAGGGTATGCCCAGAGAAAGAATCCTGTGTACATGGAAGCTCAGTATGCACAGAACCATTTCTGGATATCACTTGATGAGGAGCTTCACAGCTTTGACAAAAGAAAAGAACACAATAACAATTTGCTATCTCCATACCAATATGCCTATTGGTGATTTCCCCAATGACAATGTATCCAGTGTTACTGAGAAAGGAGCTGTGCATATGTACGTTGTTGTGTTGTTCCCTGACTTAGAGCGATCCTAACAGGGTTTCCAAGGTAAGTGAGATATTTAAGGAGTGTTTTTACCAATTCCACTCTCCTGTCATTTTCCATGGCTAAGCAGGGATTCAAACCCTGTACCTCAGAGTCCTAGTCCATCACTCTATCCACTACACCACACTGGAATATGTAGATAATTTCCTAGTAATGTCAAATATGAAGCAACCAAAGGTTTGGACCATGGGCACATCCACACGGGATGCTCCATGCTTCCATTCATCTTTAACCCTTACATGATACTTCAGGTTAGGAACAGAAGATGTACTCAGCAAGTTTTTCTTAATCGTGGTGATTGTTGACCATTCTTCTCAATGAGGAATCTCTTTGGCTCTTGAATGGAGAATGGGAGATTTCCTGGAAGTGGGAAGAAATGCTGATCTTTTCTTCTTCTTCTGCCTTCTCACCAATTTCTTGGGCATGGTTAAGCTTGACAGTCGTATCTTCTTTGGACATGAAATATTTCCTCCACAGCCTGTTATGTTTGTAAATTCCAGGATCATAACACTGATCACTTTCAAATGTGGTACAATAATTTCAAAGTAAAACTAGTCAAAACTAGAGCCTAAAACTAACAAGATATTAAATATTAAAAACCTGCAAATTAGAATCCCAGAGGCAGGGAAGAGAGATACAAATCATAAATTCAAAATGTTATATGAACATTTGATAGTAATATAAAATATAATATAAAAGTATAACAACAAACTGAATCTTGTAATCAAGGAAGAGTCAGGATAAAAGGCCCATGATTTTGACCTTGGTGAATATGCCTTTACAAAATGAAGGTTATCACAGCCTTCATTGTTTGCTATTCTGCTCTTAATGACTTGTACACAATGTAATGCAGTCATGTGCACTCCAAAATTGGCAAAGGAAGTGACAGTCTGCCGCTGCTGATGACATCATGACTGCTAAACATGCAGAGCTGCATTACAGGATTTAAGCCAAAAAATGCTAGTCCAGTATTCCCCCCCCCCCTGCATAATAAGGAAGATTCACCCGGTCGGTGATCATGCAACCATTCTAATACAATGGTCTTCAACAAGCTGCAAAACCCGAGTCATATGCTCGATCTTTCTTCTTCTCAATAATAAACAAAAGACATGTGCAAACATTGCTGATGCCTTCATTCTAAAGTATTTCTAAATGAGTCTGTTTCATGCTCTTCTCTTTGTTCCATTCTTCTTGTTGAAAAGCCTGAAATGTGTTCTTTAGCTAGATGACAGAAATCTGAGGCAGTTTTCACCACATCCTAATTCCTAAACAATCTCATTTTTGTATATATTCCTAACAAGAGGAGCCTTGAATCACTTTGCTGAAAAATCTAATGCATTCAGCTGCATTTGGTGTTCTGTTACTTATTCCTCTTATATAAAGGGTAGACAATGTAAACTGGTGTAGCCAGACATGAAATTGTTGTTGCTATTTGGAAAATGCCTAACATTCAGCACAAAGGTATTTCCACCATTGTTGGATGGAAAAGTATAGTGATTGAAGCCCATGACATACATGGGGTCTCCATGGTCTACTTCATAAAGTTTATGCCTATATTTTGAAAGTTGCATGGTTTTGTGGACATGAAAGATTTTTTTTAAAAAAATGCATAAGTTCCATCTCATCTGCTAGTGCCATGCCTACTGATTTATATTCAGGATTCAAGTTTTGTTTTAAAGAAAAATGCATATTATCATCCAAGAGCATTGTTACTGAAGCATACTTACACTGAATTCCTTAGAATACCATTATAACAAAGCAAACACAATCTGGAATCCTGTTGCTTAGCATAGTATCTGGCACCAGAGTAGGCGCATTTAATCAGTACGGATTTAGTGAGTCAGTTCTTTTGTAAGCTCCATTGATTCAATTGGACCTGCTCTAGTTGTGATTTACCTTGACATAGTAAGTCATGATTAAATCTATTTAAAATCAATGGAATTTACAGAAGAGTTGACTCACTAAATCCCCACTGGTTCAATTGACCTACTCTAGTGTGACTTACTATGGTAAGCAACAGGATTTCAGCCTAACAATTATTAAAACATCACTATAAAATGCAATGTATGTTAATACGTCTAGAAGGATGCAAAATATACATGGGTGCTTGGTTTTTTATTCCTCTCTCTGTGTAAGCAGAAGAAATAAAAATGAGAAAAACTGGCCCATGTGATGTGAATGAAAGATAAGCTTTAGAAACTCACACATATTTTCCTCTTCTGCAGTAGGCCTTTTCTCCTTTGTGCCAACACTAAATCACTGGCACCAATGGTGTGCTCACACCTGTTGATACTATTGTGCCAAAGGTACTCAACCCAAACAAGAGGAGAAGATAGATACGACTGGCTGGTAGGTGCTGCTGACTGCCAACAAGACAGGTTGTATTGCAGCTGGTGAATGAAAAACTCATTAAGATCACTAGGAGTGTCAGTAAATATGACGAGCAACATGAGAATACAGCCTGCTGTTGCACTGTGTGTACACAATCAATCTATTGTCAATCTATCAGAAGCAGGGCTTGCATTGGACCCAAAGAGACCAATAGAGCAGAATTCAGGCATAGTGTGCAAACTTGCTCTGTCAGGCAGAAAACTAGATGAAGAGACATAGCCATGAATGGCAGAGTTCATATAGAACCAGAGGAGATCACTGAAAAATAGCCCAAAGTTCACACCCTGAGTATAAAAAAAGGGAATTCCTAGGATATACAAATTATTTCTTCTTGTGAAGTATCATAGGGAAGAATTTTAGTAGAAGATTCTGAAGTCCTTTTCATGATACACAATCTCAGGGACATTGTTTGCATGTGTCACTATGCCTATTGGCCCCTTTCATATATTCAACAGACTGCTGATAATAAAGAAATCATTTATGCATGTCAGCCTGTGCAGCCAGAGACGTATACAGACATCAAGGGTAGAGCAATCTGATGCTCCTTCATGCACACAATGTCTGAAAAGGATTGTAATGTTGCAGTGAACTGGGTTCATTAGAAGAGAATTTACATTAAATAATTGAAACCCTAAGCACACTTATTAGAAAGTGTGCTGGCTGCTTAGAAAGTGTTTAGGCTGCAACCCTAAACACACTTATTAGAAAGGATAGCCAGAATGATCCAGTATAAATTACTCTTGAGTAAACATGCCATGGATTATTCTGCACTGGTACTATTACAGCCTCAAAGAGCCACAGGGGGCTGAGTTTCTTAAGTCAAAATACAAAGCTTGCTTCCACAAGCTTGCAAGCATCTGGGTGCAGATTTTATAGCAAAAGCAGCCAACTAAACACCTCATCCTGCTAATACACAGGGCTGGTCAATCTGATGTCCCTATGGGAAGCTTTCATGCGGGCTTCGGATCTTTGTGTCATGAGTCTTTGCCGAAGCTTCTCCCTCACTCTGGCTACTGGGGGAGGAGAATCTGGTGGTGAGTCAGCTGTCTGCGATTCTGATTGCCCAGCATTCTCCTCAGCTGTAATTAACCCCTCAGATTCCAGATCTTCTTTGGCAGAACTCATGACACCAAGGCAGCCTTTATGTGCCTTTAAGGTGGAGAAGATGTGAGGCACAGTTGAAGAGATGCAGCTCTTCTTCTTCCTGATATTGCTCAGAATGGTGCCCATGCTTCCCTCACCACCATCAGTACTTTGCCACTTCAAGCACCTTCCTCCTCAGTTGAGAAAGCTCATCCATTTTGCCTCATGAAGACTAGCAAGCCACAGCCAATGTAGCACTATTCATTCTCTGCTTCAGCCAGAGGCTGCACTGGCTTTTACAGGTGTTTCTTAGCTGGGGATGAAATCCCAGGCCTTTTGTCTTTATTGTTCAGCAAAGACTCAAGAGCACTGAGGATTATTAAATGGCAGGAGGAAGATGATGGCATGGTAGCTGGAGGGTAGCATTAAAACACAAGGAGGGCTGGCTTGACAGGCATCACAAGCAGAGAGAGGTGGCTGCTCCACCTACCAAACCAACTAGTCACCCAACTGATTAGTAGACTGGTTCCCCTCAATTGAGGACTCATTGTTTCTTTCTTTTTTAAGGCTTCATGATAGCACTAGAATAAATATGCACTAGAGCACATAACAGTTGAATTTAAAAAGTAGAGAGAGGAGAGGGAATTGCCAATCAGAACCTATTAGCACTTTGTTAAGGCAGCTTCTGTTGTGCCTCTGTCCCTGCTAACTGCTACAAATCAGGACAGCAACAGCAGAAACTGCCTTAACAAGCTGTGAACAAGGCTAGCTGCCAGTGTTCTCCTCTCTCCAATGACTCCTGTCTGGTCAGCTGAAGTAAATTTACCTCCAGGAATTCAATTACCCAGATCAGTGCAGATTGTTCCTGCTGTGTAGCCACACTCTAAGAAAACAGGCACTCAAATACAAACAAGCCGCAAACCCTCCAATGGGAATGTGAGTTGATCCTACATGTATGGTGATGAAGCATTTGTGTCAGTATCCTCCAAAGTCCTAATGTCTTAAAAATTATTTCTTTATTACATTTGTACCCCACTTTTCTGCACCCAAACTCAGATTCAAGACAGACTGCTTACTACTTGCATCCCAGCTGATCAACAGATGTAAGTCTTTACAGTGGTAAGGTTGGTGAAATCAGTCTAAGAGCACCAACAACAAAGCTTGGTAAGAATGAAAATGAGACTAGTATACTTCATGGGACATTTAATAATGATTAGCAGAAATACCCAACTTCACAAGGTTTGAAATGCTCTTATCCTTCAGTCTAGCCAGTCTAGCACTTTTTCTCACATTTCCCTTCTTTTCAATCTCTTTTTCATCATTGTCAATCAATCAATCAATCAATCAATCAATCAATCAATCAATCAATCAACCAACCAACCAACCAACCAACCAACCAACCAACCAACCAACCATCTTCTTTCTCTCTCTCTCTCTCTCTCTCTGTGTGTGTATATGTGTGTCTTTTTGAATATTTGAATCATTCAGGGGCCCTGCTGAGGGAAACATCATTTGCAGCTCCCCAGAAGCCCTCAGAAGAAATGAAGGCTTCATTCCTGATTCCTTTCAAGAGATGTGAGGAGGCTAGGGAAATCTCACAACCAGTAACCAAAGACATTACTGCAGGATGCAGGAAGATTTTAATTAACAAAAATTAATCATTTCAGAAAACATTACTGGCATACGTATTTCTCAGGATCTCCTTAGTATCCATGCCAACTTTCAGAAGTCTAGGGTTCAACCTATGCTGCACACACATAGTTTCAGAAGGCTTAGTTTCATGGTATTGGACATATATTTGAGAGATCCAATAAAACCAATTAATATGACTACCTTCAGTGTTGTGAAATTGTCTGATGTAATCTAAGTTGCATTTTCAAAGATGTCCTGATTCTAGGCAGGCAAGTCTTAGGAGCAAAGTGAAGTAAATAATCCAGTGTCAACACCAGTAAAGCCTCATATTGTCAGCAGACAGATTAGGCAAGAAGAGTCCAAATCAGAGTGGGCAGGGGGAAACCAAGGTTAAAACAAAACACAGTCCTATCAGAAAGTCAGACAAGGCAAGAAAGTGCAGAGAGGTCCAAAGCTGAAGTCCACTGTCAGTCCAAGATCTCTGAATTCTCAACCTTTCCCTTTACATCAGAACTGATTGTTAACAACAACAACAACAACAACAACAACAACAACAACAACAACAACAACAACAACAACAACAAAATGTGCTGCCAAGTCAATTCAAACCCTTTTCAGGGTATTGCAGATAGAGTCTACTTGGAAGTGGCTTATCATTCCCTTCTTCAGGGTGTGTCCTGCGACTGTACAACTTGCCCATGGCTACACATGCTAGCTCTACTCCTGGAAGCTAAAGTGGAGAACTGAGTTCCCAACCTCTGGCTCTGCAACCAAAATAACCAAACCACTGAGTCATCTAACCAGCTTAAACAGGGCTTAAAAGTACCAAAATGTATTGAGTCCCACACAGTTTTCAAAATGAAATTGGGAGAAAACAACACTTGCTTCTGAAGTGCATTCAGTTTCCCACAAGTTCATAAAAAAATGAATTTGAGAAAGTGATTGGTTTCTCAAATCATTAATCAAAAGGATGAATTTTGTTTGCAACCCAGCTGGACACTTTTATGAACAGCAGCAATTTTGGTATGTCACCGTTTGCCTTGTGTTTATAAGAAAGAAATGTAAGGATTTCTTTAGGTGGGGAAAAATGTAGAAGTATGGAAGAAAAATGCTTTGCTGTTTTTTTAAAAATTTAGTATTAAAAGTTGCATTCAAGTTTATGCCCATTTGTTAGAATTAAATGAATTTGGACCGTGATTTCAGAAGTAGTTTATTTTGATTTCTATTCATTGCCATCTCTTCTATTTGCTTTCATTTTTCATTTGTTTCAATGGGAGCCTGAGCCAACCATCTGCAGTCTATAACATCAGTGGTTTTTGATCCAAACGGCATAAAATGGTCTGTGTTTTAGAAAGAATTTAAAGTGGGTCATGATCATATAGGAGGAAATGATAGGACCAGTGTCAACCTGTATCCCAAGGATGATGTTACTGTTAACACATCAATATCAACCATTCTGTCCAAAGACCTGGGTGAAAAGTACCACGTCAGACTTACTACCTGCCCTGTGTGAGCACCATGGAAATACACAGAGCCATTCATTGGGGCTTTGATTCTCCAAGCTAGACTTGTATATGGCAAGTACAAATAGCATCAGGGATGGCGAGTGTCTGGCGTGCTTCCCCACCCATGTTCAGCTGTATAGCACCACCCAGAGAGTTTTGGAGCATGCCCATAATGTTGCATGCCTTATTGCTGCCACCTACAATGATGCATGTATTTGTGTAAAGAGCCAACATGTAATGATTATTACATACACTTGTAAGAATTCTAGCTCCTCCTTACCCCGAAGCCAAGGAGATGCCTGATTTTTGCCACGCTAGCCCAGTGAGGATAGTACGTTCAATGAAGCTCAGCCACGGAGCTTCAGCTCAGCATCCTAGGTTACCACTCTGCTCTTCCTCTCCTGAGGACTGCTCTGTAGTGTGTGATCCATGCATGCTCTCAAAATTGACATTTTGACCCTTTCATTTGCACTGGCCAACTCTCACATGGAGACATGGTTAATACACATGGCACCTTTGGTCACCTGGAAATTAGTAGCCCTCCTCAATTACTTGCATTAGCAGAATGATGGTGGTGGTTTAACCTTAAGGATTCTTAATGAGCGTATGATTGCAGAGGCAGGGATACTGTATCAAAGCCCATATGTGCAGTGTTTTCCAAACTCATTTGGCATAAACAACTTCTCATTCATTCTCTGGTAACTATGGCTAAATGATTATTTAATAACAGCTGTCTTCAGATACTTCCCATGTGGGAGATTCAAAGAAGCATATTATCCAGAGGTTTTCATGAATGATCTATTTTCCTAAGGTTTTCCTCCCATGCTGTAGCACTTGAGAATATATATGCTTTCATTTTCCACTGCCATTTTAGCCTGTTTATTTCTCTAGCAGACGAATACAGCAATATTTTGTAATTTCATACAGAAATACAGATGAGATTATGCAAAACATGTCATTGTCTCTCCTAAAAAAAGAAATGGAACAATAAGAACTCCCCCATGTGTATATATATATATATATATATATATATATATATATATATACACATACACAAATTAATAAATAAGAGAACATTATTTTATTATTTTTGAGTTTCTGTAGTTATTCTTCATCTTAAATGTTAAAATACATTATTTCGCTCCTACTATTACAGATGAAAAAAAAATCTGTTGGCTCCACTTCCTTCCACAAACAGTTTTTTTACAATAAAATAAAATCAAATCTCCAGTTCTTTAAGTTAAATTCAAAAGGAACTTTTCTGTTACATGCAGAAATGCTTAATGGTTTACACGGGCCAAATTCATATAAATTTGTTGTGCTCAGTATTGGAGACAGTTTTTTTACACTTGCCCACATGTTGTTGCTAACGGTGAGGAGCATTAAAGGAAAAACAAGAGATGGTTGTCATAATTCAAGGGAGATTGAGGCTGGGACCACCATGGCGCCATCACCTCAGGATAAAAAGAAAAAGAAAACAACACCTGCTAAATGGTTTGTTCATCTCAGTTTAGTTTCAACATGATGACACACCTCAATGAGAAATTGGAACCCATTCTGAGATTCCTCACCTGCAGGAGAAAGGAAAACAAACAGCCCCCAGTCCCTCCCAAAAACCCAGGTTCTATAATATGCATGATATGTCTAATGTTCTCTTCCTTTAAGAAGCAAAACACAAACATGTAGTAAGCACAGAAAAGCTGGCAGTTCGTTAAGAAAAATGCAAACAACCCATCTGGTGCTTCAAATTTTTAAACAAATCAGCAGTCATACTAGTTTTGAGCAGTTTGCACAATTCATTTGCAAAATTGCATGATTTTGCACAAAAACTGCCATTTTGGGCAAACCCCCCACAGAACTTCATTCTTGCAATTGGCATAACTATTAAGAGCATCAAAAATTATCTGCTCTTCTCATCTGAAAGAAAAACAATGTTGCTTTTCATCATGTCTATATGCAAGGGAAAGACGGGTGAGAAATTGCATCTATAATGTCACCATAACAGTGGCAAGCCTTAGTTGTCTAAGGAATAATTTATGAAAAAGAAGAAGAAAAATCAGTGCCAGGAGACATCACTGCAGGGGTGAAAACCCCATGGCAATCAACTCCATTCTCTCCAAAAGAAAGAAACTGCACACATGGGTTATTTTGCACTGCTGAATCTCCTCCCCACTTTCATATTTACCCTGGAAAGGTCTGTCAGCAAAATGTTGATGAAGCACTAATTTCATTGCAGTGTACTTGATGCCCAGATATGATTCCTATCACACAAGATTTCTTTGTCAGCCAAGACTCTATAACAGGTTTATATGGACACTATAACTAATTTCCCAACTCCAAGTGGATGCAATCATTCATCAGTAATTCTAAACTGCTTCTTGTAATGGAGTTAACATTTTTATGCCAAGCACACATTACTGGGAATTTAATTTCACACAGATTTCAAAACAAAGATTTTGTAACCATGTAATTAAAACGTGCAGTTTGGCTGTCATTTTTTTTAAAAAACAAAACAATATTATACAGTATCATAAAACTGTTTTACATAGCACCATCTGTTGGCTGAGGCATTTGGAACAGGGGAAAAATGGTTGATGAAGGTTGTATAGTACTTCTGTTAGACTTCTAACCGTCAAGAACCAAAAAAATAAAAATAAAAAAAGTGTCTGTGTGAATGTGAACCAGTAACTGTGTGAAGGGAGTGAGGAAGAAAAGTTTGGAAAGCAGCAGAACTTTGATTGATGTGAATAGATCTGTTTTTTAAAAGATATGTAACGTACATAAGGAGTATAGATACACATAATAAGGTAAACTTTTTTTAAAAGTGAAAGTCAGTTCGTCACTGCCAGAGATCACTTTGCATCTCTGAAACTGAAGCACATTAGTGGCACCTGTGTAGAATTTCCTCAGTCTGCTTAGAAAATCTCTTTTGTGATCAGTCCTACTGCCTCTTTACAAAACAAGAGCGGATGATGGGGAAGACAGATCTCTGGAGAAAGGACAAGAAAAGCATATTTATCATTATGATTTTAAGCCTGTTAAGACTTGATTAGTGTTTGGTGGTAATTGATTATTTTATTTATTATTTATTGAATTAAGTTATTTATAGGCAACCTCTCTAAGGAGCCCAAAGCAGCTCATGGTCAATTAAAATAATTACAGTTAAAAAAACCCCAGACAAAACTATACTAAATACAGTTAAACTTTCAGCAGTCAATCAAGTGAATCTTCTCCTCTCTCTCTCTCTCTCTCTCTCTCTCTCTCTCTCTCTCTCTCTCTCTCTCTCTCTTTCACACACACACACACACACACACACACAAAGCTTCAGTGTCACAGATAGTGAGGGAAGTACCTAATTAGATATTGCTGAGTAACCACAGAATTACAGCTATAAGTACACAGCATACGTGCAGTTAAATACACACACATACACACAGAGGGAGAAATAGTTATAAAGAGAGAGCTATGAAAATATTTGCCTCATATTAGAGATGTGATGATGCAACTGCAACAATTTTATTTCTATTACTTTTTGACAAGAATTTACCACAATTCACAAAATTATTTATATTCAGGATGAAAAGAACTCAAGATTTTTTTTTTAAAACTGAGTGTAGGAGAGATTTGTCCATTTAGGCCAAAAGCTTTCAGTCAGTAAATCTTACAAGTCTGGGTTTGAAAATGAATTTCTGTGTATTCAACCATATCTGTCCCATGGTGCTGAATTATGGATGCCCTCTTTCTTTTTCTGAAAACATCTTTTTCCTTTAACATCGATGGTCCTCTACATGCTTGGAATAGCTGCACTTACAGAATTTGGCCGATGCTGATAAGAGAGAATGTTGTTTCAGTATATTTGTGGAAGAATTTACCAGGATTTGCAACTGTCTTCATGGTAGGGATGGAACAGATGTGATATATTTTTAAAAAATGCAGAGGAAATACAAAGAGAGAGAGAGAGAATCCCATCCCTATCTGTGTGCACTATGGGAGGAGAGTCTCTCTCTTTTTATTAGTTTTATTGGAAAATAATGGGATGGTGGAGGAAAGTAAGGTCGGCCCTACTACTAGGGCAGGACATCCTCTTCATCAATTGGCAAGTATTTGAGGAAGGGCACAAAATTATATCAAGGTCATGGAGGACAGAACCACTTGCCAAGCAGCTGCTCTGAAACCCATAATCTAGCCTGCTGCTCTCAGATGTAACAGACTATTTTGTCCTATCTTCAAAACAGAAGTAAATTCCAGTAGCCAGTCTACTTGGTTTCAGATATTGAAGTGAAAAAATGCCATCTTGTCCTTTGCTTTGGGCAGAAATGTTTTTGGATGAGCCTGAAGGTTTCCCATGATAAGCCATCCATAGTCATATGTGAGCAGTATGGACAAATGTGCATCTGCCGTACCATGTCTGCTTTGGCCCTGAGGGAACCCTTACCATTGGCTTGAATAAAGGGGGTCCAGATTCATGAAGTTGCTCTTCCTCTGAAATGTGCAGAGAACCATTTGTAAGGGAAACGCCTCTGAATCTTTTTCAGTTCACAAGGAACTACCTGATGATAACAAAAATATAAAGACCATCAACAGGTGAAAAACATACTGCTATCATCTTTGAATTAAAACAGAAGAGTAAACAACATGAGAACCTAATATATGTGATAAGATGTTTTCCCCCTTCGGGCATTATTAGATAAAAGGTTGTCTCTCCAGGTGATTCCTGTGCTGTATAACATCATGTATTTTCGTATCTTGACTGCCCCACCAAGCTTATGCACCCATATGGCATCAACTTCCATCTTTGTTTCAGCAACAGATGGAAATGTTTTCCATTTACTGTGATGCTTCGGTGCATTTTTAGGTTCTGTTCAGCCACAGCAGAAAGCAAAGGAAGGATCACAGTCTCAATGCTACAGGGAGGAACTTAATGATGAAAGCTTTACTTACAAATATGTTCACACCACAAAAAAGCCATCTTGGAGGTGCTATAAAAAAATTTTTTTTTGTAACAACAATTAACAGTCCACTGAATCGCACTCTGTGAACTACTTCCAATTGCTAGGAGGAACAGTCAAAATTACTATTTAGCTACCATGACAAAAAGCTTATGATAGAAGCATTGTAATGAGCAATACAAGTAGTCCGTTAATGAATGTCTGATGCAAAGAACAATGAATGAAAGGAAAATATTTTCTACTTTTGTAAAGACGCTCATGCAAGAGGAAAAATGTATAAAATACTATATCACTGTGTTAGGGGATCTTTGGTTTTCCGGATGTTTTGGAATACAACTTCCATAATTCCTTGCCTTTAGCTCTCCTGGCTGGGGCTATTGCAAGTGGACCAGAGGACCAGATGTTTCCTACCACTACTAGAAATAATAGGCTCTACATGTTTGCTCTTTGTATTTTTCAACTGACTATGTAGTTTCTCAAATTTTGAAGTATGGCTTTGGTTTGCTACTTACATATTTAATGCAAATCTTTAGGAGAAGGACAGGGAACTGGTGGCCATTCCTGTGCTAAGGATTTTGTCTTATGTGACCTTGGTCTTAGTGGCTGTGGCAGCTAACAGTTACTCCCACAAAATCAGGAGGACTGCAGGTTCCTCATCTGTACAGATTCCTTACTTGTGCTGTGCAATAAGTCCTTCCAAGTGTGAGACCACTGGCTAGAACACCACACTTGTCTAATCTTAATGCTCTTGCTTGGTCCCTAGTGCTCTGCCTCCCCTCAACACTTTGTTAATGACTTAATGGGGACATTGCTTGGAAAAGTTACATTCTTGTGCTATGACTCCCAAAGGACTTGTTGGTTGGGTCACAGCTCAACCAAGTGTGGGTCACAGTTCAACAACAATCTCTGTCAGAATTGTGAGTGTGCAATAGCTGTGCTAAGAAAACTCAGGTGAATCCTCTGAAGGACGTCTCAAAGAGTATAATAAATATTGTTTGTTTGGTACAGGGATATGAAACAAAATTACCTCCAGTACAAGATTTATTTCCAAAAGATCTAAAACAGACAAAGAAATGGATTATACTGATTTCCTAAGTTAGTTCTCACTATCCTTGCATTTGCTAAATCATAGAATAACATTTTATAGTTTTTTTCTAAAGGTTACAAGCCATGGATGGTCAGAGATGGCATGGAATGTTCCTTTGATGTGTGCGCTGCATACACAAAAGTAGAACTGAAATGTCTTCATGAGCTTTATCAGTGGGTAGCAAAGCAAAGGCATTTGTTGCAAAGGGGCTGTGACATTCTTTTATCCACATGTCTGAAGTCTGCCATCACACCAAGGCTATTTTTGAAAGCATTTTTGAGTGAGATTAATGTCCCTATTCTTGAGGTGTCAGTACAGTTTGGGCTGTAACTCACCTTACTTTTCGCAAGCAGTGACATTGTAACAGCATATTGCTTTCATCTTCCCTAAAGAAGTATTTCTAACATAAAAGACACATTTAACAGAAACAAAAAGGTGCAGAGAGATGATGTTGTGCACTTCTGTTTTACAATGCCACATCCTGTAATTATCTGGGAGACTTAATTAGAAATGAACATTGTGGAGCATGCAATATTTTTCCTCCCATATTTGGAAATAAGTGAAAGGCAGGCTATATCCCTTCCAGTACATGGTGAGATAAAAACAAGTCTTGTCTCCCACTGCACAATGTTCTCAGAATGCGGTTTGTAGAAAACTCAGAAGAGACAGTATGGTATTGCTTTCTTTCTTTCTTTAACGTGGTTATAAAATGCAGCCCAAACTGGACAAGCAAGTGAGGTGCTTTAATTACCTCAATATATGTTTCAGTAATGGAGATAATTGCAGCTACTGTATGACTGCCTGTGCTCTGAAGGGCTCAAGAGATCTTCTTAAGCAGCCTTGTGTTTCAAGAGAACCTCAGGTAGTAATAGGATTGCTCCTGTTTTTCTAATGTACAGAGGAAAATAGCTCCCTCAGTTGACTTTGGCAAAGGAAATGTAGGTACTAGGAGGAAAAAAAGAAAAGAAAAAAACCCCAAAACATATCAAAATAAAATTGGTTTTTACATAGCAAAGTGTGCTGCTTATATACCACCCCATAGTGCTTCAAGCACTCTCTGGGCGGTTTACAAGTTAATTACGCAGGCTACACGTTGCCTGGTCTAACACCTCAGGTGAGGATTCCAGATTTGTAGGCATGTCAAGAATAAAACTGTGTAATTTTTATTCCTAGCAAGGTTTCAATTCAGAAATCATTGATTGAAAGCCTGTTGCTTAATGTAGTAAATCACAGGTAGAGTAGACTCACTGAATCAATGGAACTTATAGAGGAGTTGATTCAACAAATCTTCACTGATTCAATGGGTCTAACTCTACTTGTGACTTAATGCATTAAACAACAGGATTTTAGCCATTCTTTTTATAACAACATAATAAGCAACAGTAGATTAGTAGTGGTCTCAATGATGTGTTTTCTTCACAGAAGTAAATCAAATAATCAACATCATAGTCTTAGACAATGGATCATTGAGTCCAGTCCCTGTCAAGGAAGCACAGTAGGGAACTGAACACCCAATTTCTGTCTCTGCACCCAGATACCAAAAACTCCCAAGTTATCTAGCAGTTCTGGCAGCTGATGAACTTGTTAATGATTTATTATCATTAATAAATCAGACCCTTGCAGGGTGCAGGCGGCATACAAGTCAAATAAATAAATATGAATATTTATAAAAACTGCAGGAAGTCTTGTGGCACTTTAAAGATAAGAGGCATCTGAAGAAGTGGGGTATAATCCAAACAAATGTATTCAGCCTGAAGGAGCCACAGGACTCTGTTTTTGCTGCAATACAGCAATGACTAACACAACTGCCCCCCAGAAATAAATACGAAACAACAACAAATCACTAAAAATAAACTGATATGTAAGACTAAGAAAGAATCTGATGTTCGAAAGTGAATTCTCTGAAAGCAGCAACAAATTGCCACTAGTTAACAAGATGCATGAGTATAGGAACACAATTAGCACCTCTTTAATTAGTGGCAACTTGTCACTATGACTCATGGTATTTTACATATGAGTTGCCAGCAGGATTTTGATCTATATATACTAGAATCAGGTGGTGTTTAGTATCTATGAGACCTAGAGAATGTTCTAAAGAATGTCCTGCTGAACAGCAATGGCCTGGAGAGTACTTCAATCAACAAGAACTTCCTAACTTCAGCCTGAGTCTTTAGACTTCTGTTGAGGCTGACAAAATGAGTCAGTACTTAAGGAAAGAAGGTGGGAAGGAAGAAGGAGTGTTGCTATTTTTTTGTCTCTGTGATGGATTCAGTAAAGAGACCAGTTAAGCACTTGAGAAAATAGTCTGATCCACCTTGGTCTACTTCAGAGGCCAGCATGTGGGAGCTGATCAAAATCACACTTTCACAATCCAAAGCTTACTTACTTTCCTACTGATTATCAATGGAACTGCCTCCAACTTATTTGTTCTTTGAAAGAACTGATTGGAATTTGTGGGCAAGGCATACCTTATGAAGCTAATGTTCAGAAATACTGCCACAGTTGTGCACATGTTTAAACCTTGTTAAAGCCCTATCTATCTATCTATCTATCTATCTATCTATCTATCTATCTATCTATCTATCTATCTATCTATCTATCTATCTATCTATCTATCTATCTATCTATCTATCTATCTATCTATCTATCTATCTGTCTGTCTGTCTATCTATCTATCTATCTATCTATCTATCTATCTATCCTTCAATATACCTAGTGATACCTTTTATATCTGTTGACATAATTAAACAGTATTTGCAATTATATTTGCCTCTTCAAAATGAATGAAGCCTACTAGAAGTAGGCATAGTATTAGAATAGTGGTTATTAGTAAAGATCTCACAGCACCCATTCCCAACTTCTTTCTGAAAGAGAGAGGTACTATAAGTCTCTTGCCTTCATTATCACTAGTTTTGTAATAAGTAGTGGAGAGTGAAGCAAACAACAATGCTCTGTGGCTTCTGGGAGGCCCCAGTCAGAAGGTGCTTACAAGTACCTCATGTAGCTGGAAAGAGGCGCTGACTTCTCCCTGTACCAGTGGCTAGCGAGAAAATCTGTGGAGCCCTACTGTGGGGACCTGGTAAAGTTCAACATATTTGCCTGAGGACTCAGTGTTACTAGCAGTCACCTACTGAAATGGCAGCAATGGCATTCTATGGCTAGAGATGTCTTTAAAGCAGAGGTAAGCCGACAATAAGCAGTACATAACTCCCAAAAATATGTACAGTGAGCTATACTCATTAAAGTACCTGCCTTTTGAGCTGGAAAATATTGGATTGCTATCTCCTAAAGGAGTAATAGTTGGGTGGATAGATCAGTGAGTTAAGCATCTGGCTGTGGAGCCAGAGGTTGGGAGTTCAGTTCCCCACTGTGGTTCTTCGAAGAGCTAGTCTGTGCTGTCATGGGCAAGCTGTGCAGTCCCAGGATGCCTCCAGAAGAAGGTAATGACACTTCTAAGTCTACCAAGAAAACTCTGAAAAGGGTCACCATGTCAAAACTGACTTGACAGTACTCAATTTTTATTACAGTTAAAGGAACAGCATAGATTTCAGGTGTTTCTATTCCATGCAGTCACTGAATGCTACTCCTATGGATTAGTATTTGAAATACAGTTTATAGTCTTCTCTCTCTGTCTCATGCTCCTCTCTTTCTCCCTTTTCTCTGTCTGTGCTCCATTCTCATTCTTGTCCTTTCTCTCTCTCTCTCTCCCTCCTTCTTCTCTCCCTCTCTCTGACCCGTTTCCTCTGTCTGTGTATGTTAATTTGTTTAAAGAGACTTGTATTTGTGGTAAAGCTGAAGTCCCAATCTACCATTTTGCCCAGAAATAAGTCACATTCACCTCAACAAGCATGTTAGTTTCCTGAAATACTGGCAAGAAGTGTGGCCATTTGCTACAGATTAGGGATGGGCATGAATCAGAAAAATGGTGATTTTTTTGGTTTGTGATTCATCAAGGTCTACAAATCATGAACAACAAATTTACGATTCTCCCCCCCCCAATGAATCAACAAGTCAATCTGTCAGTTTATTTTGTACTTTAAAACCCTATAAAATGCCCCCCCAAAGTATCTGGAGACACCAAATTCACAGAGAAACTTTCCCAACTCGTTTTTTAAGTCATGCCCATCTCTGTACAGAACACTTCAATGATATGTGCAGCCAGAGACGAAATTTTAAAAATTCCTATAAAAACTATAATATTTAAGGTTCCGTGTTCTATAGACAGCAAAGTGGATAACTTCAAAGAAACAAACAAAAAACACATTTCTTCTTCATGAAGCAATGGTGGACACTCTACCCACTACACCACATAGAGTACCTTACCTTTACTATAATTATCTGTGTTGGGAGGAGGGAAGCCACATTATGTTTAAATGGCTTAGTTCTAGGTGGGCAGATACTTTCTCTTTAGAAAATATCAACAACTTTAGAAAGTCAAATAGTGGAGCTCACCCCTTGTATTTATTAGGATATTAAAGTAGAAGAAGTGCACATCAATGTGCACACTTTTTCAATGGTGATTGGAGGCTGATTTGTGGTCTGAATTTCCTTACTTTTGAGAGCATAGCTTCAACCATAACCTCATGCTTTAAATAAAGATTTTTCTCTTTGGGGATACATGATGTATCTATCCCCAAAGGTCCATCTGTGCGCACATTCAAAATATATGTAAAATGAGAGCAATATGGAATTATCTACAAAGACACTTTGAGAAATGTTACCCATATGGTGAATTGCAGCAATAATGGCTTCTCTAAGTTTGGCGATTTTTTAAAATTGACACTACAATGGATTGGGAACACCAATTTACTTGCTCTGCCAGCAAGTAAATTAATAATTGATTTCTACAAACTGCACTCTTTTCCGCTTAATTGGGGGCATTCACTCTAAGGCTTCAGATATGGCAATGCCCCATCAGGGTGTCACATAACAATTGTTGTTGTTGTTTAGTCATTAAGTCATGTCCGACTCTATGTGATCCCATGGACCAGAGCACACCAGGCCCTCCTATCTTTCACTGTTTCCCGGAGTTTGGTCAAATTCATGTTGGTAGCTTCAGCGACACTGTCCAACCATCTCTTCCTCTGTCATCCCCTTCTCCTCTTGACTTCAAACTTTTCCAACATCAGGGTCTTTTCCAGGGAGTCTTCTTTTCTTATGAGATGGCAAAATTACTGGAGCCTCAGCTTTAGGATCTGCCCTTCCAGTGAGCACTCAGGGTTGATTTCCTTTAGAATAGATAGGTTTGTTCTCTTTGCAGTCCAGGGGACTCTCAAGAGCCTCCTCCAGCACCACAATTCAAAAGCATCAATTCTTTGGTGGTCAACATAGCATAACAATAGCTGGAGTTTAAAACCAGGTAGTCATTATTGGTGCCTAATTTTTGTATTTGATATGAAGGATAGCATGGAGTTGAATGTCTTCAGTCTTCTTGAGGTTGTCAAGTAAATTAATGTTTAGCCAATTGTCCACACAAAGATCTGGTTCCAGATGTAGCTTTGAACAATTCATTGTCTCTGATGAAAGTTCAAAGGAAGCCACTAATCACAACATGCAGGAATACTTGAGTATTTTACTTTGTCTTTGAAGGGAAATAACCAGACCTTCTCATTCAAGCAAATGCAAAGTTGAAAGAGTTATTCTGCAGATTTCCCTTTTCTTTCAGCTTTGCAGGGCAGCCCTCTCCTACCTCACTCATTATGCTTTCAGAAGTGCATATTTCAGAATAAAATAAATTTAGACTTGCATACCTGCAGAGGAAATGTGTTTAGATACTCCATTTATGAGAAAATAAAGCTAGAATCCAAATATGTATTTAAATGTTAATTTGTGACAATTTATTAGACTACTCAGTGAAAATAAACAAATGCCCAGATATATTCTGCATCAAGATACACATCCATGAGTACAGCTACTGCTCCTCCTGGAATCTTTCTCTTTACAGACAAGGCCAAACCCACAGCATGACCCACCCTGTAACATGCTTTGCCCTTATTTCTAATTTTCTTTGTTGGTCAGGTGCGAACTGTCAAGGGGTCTGTATGCCAAAAATTGGCTTCTGGATTCCTGGAGATTGTGTGGCATTCCTGGCTGCAGTCATTACTTGAGCTTCTGAAGACATTTAGCACCATGTTCAGCAGAGCTTCAAAGGTAGGTAAAGTTTCTGAGTTTCTGTGTTTCCAAGAACAATTTTGTGCGGTTTATGTAAACTGTACAAATTGCATAGCTTTACAATGATATCTGCTGTCTTGTTGCATGGACTCTAGAAATAAATGTTTAGTAAGCCAGTCCTGCTATGCCTGCTCTGTGTTTGCTTTGCTTCACAAATGGGGAAGGTGCAAGTTTTGTGCAGAGACATTTTGAAGAAATTGCAGAAAATCCAATGGAAATAACTCTAGTCTTGTTCTTGTGCTGGAGACAAATTATCCTCTTGGGGTTAATGAAGTCTTAACAGTTTCTCAGTGTGTCAAGATAGCTGAAAATTCATTGAGAATAAACCATTTGGAAAATTTATCCACAGCCCTATCATATATGTTATTGGATAACAACTCTGATCAGCTCTTACCCTAGATATATTGGCCAGGTCTGATGGAAATGAAGTCCAGCAATAGCGTTGCCCACATTCAAGTACAAAGCTTAAAAGCATGTAAAATTAAGAGTAACTGCATGGCCTCTCCTATAAAGTGCAAAAGTGATTTCTCTCAGAAATGGATAAGTTAGTAGAAGGGGATTAAAGGTTAAGTCAACTGTTAGTGTGCCCAAAAATATAATTCAAGGTGTAGGAGGCAACATTTTAATGTGTGAGCTGGTGAAAGATTGCTGTTTAAGATTAAGTTGGGTAGTTACACAGCAGAAAAATCCCATACACCATTTTACTCAGTTCCTTTCCTCTTTTGAGCTTTGGAGAGAAGGAAACAGTTACATTAATTTTTGAACCGACAGCCTACAATCATTATAATACCGCAGGTAGATTCTTACAGGAATATTGGGTGCTACAGTATATGATCTTTATTTAAGACTTAAGCACAGTGAAGTCTTGTCTAGATGCTGACTGAGTTCCAGGATCTGTGTTAAACCATTCACATGATCTGGGTCCTTACATCTTTGTTGGTAATAATAACATTCAAGCAAATTTCAGGAAGTGTTAACCAGATATCATTTGCAGCTTGAGAATCTTTAAAGAGAAATAATATTTTATGTGTTGAGGTATCATTCTAAGTTTCTTCCTCATCTAGTCACACTATATAAGCTTGAAGACTGGCTTGCTTCTTCATTTTTTCAGTGCTACCTGCAGCTGCAGTGGAGATGTCAAAGAAACCTTCAACTGTGGGAACAATTTGTTTCCAATTATACAAATACATATAGTTTTGCAGATCATCATCTGTGCCATTTATTTCCAGGTGTTGATTTACTGTACATACATATATATAAAGTAGGCCTGGAACATAAATTTATATAAATTTATGTTCCAGGCCTACTTTACCTGTGGAGTCATGTGATACATTTTGTTTAAAACAGGACCCATAAATACATTAAATAAAAATACTTCCAATATTTATATTGCCTCCCCATTGATGATTAATGTTCTGCTACATAAATTTAATCTGGGATTGGTTCTGAATGAAGATGGTGTGTGACTTTCTCAGCCAAGTTGATACTTCTGTTTCAAGGAGAGTCATAGATATGAATTATCTTCCCAGCCATCACAATACACCATACAATTTTGAATGCCATATTTAGCTGACCCGTGGGAAATGGAAATGAAAAATTGCCTTGAGCACTGGGATTGTAACTGCATTACCTTCTTGGCAGTGATCACTTTCTATTGCATTATGATTATTTTATTACAAGACATATCGCAATAGCCTCAACATTCCCGATAAAATCCCCAAGAAAATAAATATTGTGCAACATAATTGCTCAAGAACTAATCATGTTATGGACAGTGGTTATACAACAAAATACACCTTTTACCAATTTTCCATAAAGTTATGACCTTGCAGAGACATACTTTTCATATCATTTTTACAATGTGTAAATTAATTTCCTCCTGAAAATTAAATGGAAAGAAATCTAATTTCTGACCTAGCTAAATATAACCAAGTTTCATTCTTCAAATTTTCTCCAGATTTATTTCTGTTGCTACAAACTGTCTTTAAAATAATTGTCAGACTTTTAAAAAAAGAAAAATAGGCAAAATATAATTATGATTTCATATGATCAGAAGAAGTTGTTTTTATACCTATTGAAAATGAATCATGCATTATCATCTGCCAGTTAAAAGTATAAAATCACAGCTATTATATCTGAGTATAGTGGTCAAGATACCAACATAATTAAGCAAAGATCATTAATGTATGCTGCCTTTTATTTAAAGCTTGTTTTCAAAATACAGGGGATACATACGCATATCAATTAAGCGATTACGAAGGAAGCAAGAGTGGGTTGGCTTCACACCAGGACCTATTGTATCATTATTTCTACGCTATTCTTTTTGTGCAAGCAGTTGCATTTTCTCAGCCACCCCAGAAGTGCAGTATCCTAAATATATTTCTGCTGGAAATGTACCTGTGATCCTTCAGTGCTGGCTGGACCTTCTTCATTAGCTGCTGCTGCATGTGATGGAAAGGTGGCTGGAATTGCCTCCCAACCTCTTGCTGCTGCTTAATATCCATTGCCCACTGTTTAATTCAGGGACTTGAGACGGTTGCTAGATCATACATCTCCTTCTTCCACAAGGAGGAAAACCCTAGTGGAGCAGTCCCTTTAGTTTTCGGCCAGGGCCACCATTTCAGGCTGCCAAAATACTGTGATCATTCTATTGAATCCCCCATCCATTTAGACTGTCCCTTCCTTATGCCGTCCATCATGCCAACCAAGCCCTGGAACACTGGGATCACCTGGCTAAGGATGGCTGTCTCTCCACTAAGGACCTGTGTTGCACCCTCAAAGATTCAGAGGACATCGGCCACCTGATCCACAATGCCCTACTCTTCTCTGCCCAGAGGAACAGCCACACCAATGGAAATCTTTGGTACCAAATCAATGGGTGCCTTTGGCTGCTCCAGCATTCATTCAAGCAGGCAGAAAGTAGAGATTTATTGAGCTGCCACATCCTGGAATAGGTGGTGCAATGGCAACCCTAATTGCAAAATGTACCACCTATACTTTGGAAAAAATTGACCAATTCTATGAAGACTTACAACACCTTCTAGAACTGACACCAAAGAAAGATGTTCTTCTCATTATAGGGGATTGGAATGCTAAAGTAGGGAGTCAAGAGATAAAAGGAACAACAGGGAAGTTTGGCCTTGAAATTCAAAATGAAGCAGGACAAAGGCTCATAGAGTTTTGTCAAGAGAACAAGCTTTTCCAACAACACAACTACACATGGAAATCACCACATGGGTAATACTGAAATCAGATTGATTATATTCTCTGCAGCCAAAGGTGGAGAAGCTCTATACAGTCAGCAAAAACAAGACCTGGAGCTGATTGTGGCTCTGATCATCAGCTTCTCATAGCAAAACTCAAGCTTAAACTGAGGAGAGTAGGAAAAACCACTGGGCTAATCAGGTATAATCTAAACCAAATCCCTTATGAATACACAGTGGAAGTGAAGAACAGATTTAAGGAACTAGATTTGGTGGACAGAGCACCTGAAGAACTTTGGATAGAGGCTTGTAACATTATACAGGAGGCAGCAACAAAAATCATCCCAAAGAAAAGGAAATGCAAGAAATCAAAGTGGCTGTCCAACAAGGTCTTACAAATAGCAGAGAAAAGAAGGGGAACAAAATGCAAGGGAGATAGAAAAAGTTACAGACAATAAAATGCAGACTTCCAAAGAATAGCACAGAGAGGCAAGAGGGCCTTCTTAAATGAACAATGCAAAGAAATAAAGGAAAATAACAGAAAAGGAAAAACCAGAGATCTGTTAAGGAAAATTGGAGATATTAAAGGAACATTTCGTGCAAAGATGGACATGATAAAGGACAAAAATGGTAGGGACCTCACAGATGCAGAAAATATCAAGAAGAGGTGGCAAGAATACACAGAGGAATTATATCAGAAAGATTTGGATATCCCGGACAACCCAGATAGTGTGGTTGCTGACCTTGAGACAGACAACCTGGAGAGTGAAGTCAAGTGGGTCTTAGAAAGCATGGCTAACAACAAGGCCAGTGGAGGTGATGGCATTCCAGTTGAACTATTTAAAATCTTAAAAGATAATGCTCCTAAGGTGCTACATTCAGTATGCCAGCAAATCTGGAAAACTCAGCAGTGGCCAGAGGACTGGAAACAATCAGTCTATATCCCAATTCCAAAGAAGGGCAGTACCAAAGAAAGCTCCAACTAACGTACAATTGCACTCATTTCACACACTAGCAAGGTTATGCTCAAAATCCTGCAAGGCAGGCTTCAGCAGTATGTGGACCGAGATCTCCCAGAAGTACAAGCTGGATTTTGAAGGAGGCAGAGGAACTTGAGACCAAATTGCTAACATGCACTGGATTATGGAGAAAGCCAGAGAGTTCCAGAAAAACATCTACTTCTGCTTCATTGACTGTGCAAACGCCTTTGACTGTGTGGACCACAGCAAACTATGGCAAGTCCTTAAAGAAATGGGCGTGCCTGACCACCTTATCTATCTCCTGAGAAACCTATACATGGGACAGGAAGCAACAGTTAGAACTGGATATGGAACAACTGATTGGTTCAAAATTGGGAAAGGAGTACGACATGGCTGTATATTGTCCTCTGGCATATTTAATTTTTATGCAGAATATATCATGTGAAAGGCCGGACTGGAGGAATCCCAAGCCAGAATTAAGATGGCCAGAAGAAATATCAACAACCTCAGATATGCAGATGATCCCACTCTGATGGCAGAAAGTGAGGAGGAATTATAGAACCTCTTAATGAGGGTGAAAGAGGAGAGCACCAAAAATGGTCTGAAGCTCAACATAAAAAAACAAAAACAAACTAAGATCATGGCCACTGGTCCCATCACCTCCTGGCAAATAGAAGGGGAAAATATGGAGGCAGTGACAAATTTTACTTTCTTGGGCTGCATGATCACTGCAGATGTAACAGCTGTCACAAAATTAAAAGACACCTGCTTTTGGGGAGGAAAGCGATGACAAAGCTTGACAGCATCTTAAAAAGCAGAGACACCACCTTGCCAACAAAAGTCTGCATAGTCAAAGCTATGGTTTTTCCATTAGCAATATATGGAAGTGGGAGTTGGACCATAAAAAAAGGCTGACCGCCAAAGAATTGATGCTTTTGAACTGTGGTGCTGGAGGAGGCTCTTGAGAGTCTGGTCCATGGGGTCACAAAGAGTCGGACACAACTAAACGACTAAACAACAAAATACTTTGGCCAGCTGCTGCTGTACCAATTGCCTTACATGCAATATAAATTTGGCACAACCCTGTAATTGAAGGTCTTTCAGGGCGGCAGTTGATAATGGGGTATCAGTTCTGCCACAAACCTGTTGAAACCAGTGTTCTCCACCAAAGAGAATGGCTGGCCATCTAGGGCTATCACCTCCTCTAGGTGACAAGTAATCCTGGCATTCACATGTTTGCATAAGACCTTTCTCTGCATCTCTCCAAGCTCCTCTTGGGTAGACAACTTATTATTGAGATGTGAGTCTGGCATTTGCTGCCTCCCATCTCTTGTTATTTGCCTATCTATCTCTTTGCTTCCCTGGGCTAGTGGCTCAACCTCTGCCCTCTGACGACTCTTACCGTTCTCAGGAAGTAAGCCACTTGCCCCCATAATATTCACTTCACTTGCCAGCAGCAATGCCCTGTGCTGAATCTTCAGGTGGCTGAACTTGCTACAGTTGGAGAGGTGGCCTAAGTCCTGCCTATGCTAGAGCACCTTCTTGCAGTGCATGCACTCAACTATTTGAGCATCTGTTGTCCACTGCTGAAAATGCTTCCAGATGATTGACTTATTGGGAGCTCTACTTTTTGCCTGCACATTCCTAACAGGGATTGCTTACTCAGCTGAAGGGGCAGGGGTGATTTTATTGTCATTGTTAAAGCTGCACCTATGCTTTTGGAGGACGTGTAGAAGTGATATCCTATAGGTTGTGTTATGGACACTATCATTTTGAAATTTCCACTGACTGTAATCATTGGCTGCAATCTTTAACACACTTAGCAGGTGCGATGATATGACTTACCTCCAAGCAAACACATATTAATCACACTTTCTTGTCATGGAAATCTGTGGCACTTAGTGATAATTTAGTCCTTGTTGATTTCAATAGGAATTTAAGTGCTGGTAGGGGAAGGAATGGTGGTGGGGGTAGAACATGCCCACGTAGGAGAAGAGACGTTAGATATCTTACATCTATCCCCTCTTCTAGTCCTACCCCCAACCAGATAGTATCAGGTGACCAAGCCACATGGTGCTGGATCCGGATGGTTTCCTGAATGCTCTTGGTGATTATCCATCTGATATGGTTGGTGCTCCTGTCGAAGCTCAGGTCACCCTATGGAATAGGGAGATGACCTGGGTGGTTGAAAATATTGCACTTAAGTGCCCTCTCCCTGCATGCAGAGCCCAGACAACTCCTTGGTATACATCTGAACTGTGGGCATTGAAGCGAGATGGGGGGATGGCTGGAGTGTGGGGGATGGCTGGAGTGCAGGTGGAGTAAATCCCGCTGAGAGTCTGATCGAACATGACTTAGATCGCATTATCGGGCCTATTTCATGGCAATATGGTTGACGAAATGGCAGTATTTCTACAGCTGTATTGCTTCCTCAGAATGTCATTCAGCAAAGCTGTTTTGGGTGGTCCAGGATCTTTTTCAACTGGGAAATCTGGTGGAGGTCCTGGACTGCTCTTCAGCTCACTGTGCTGAGTTTGCCATTCATTTTGAGGGAAAAATCACTCAGATTCGCAGTGGGTTGGACTCCACAGTTACTGCAGAATCAGAGGATGTGTCCAGTGCGCCGTGCTTAGGTCAAGTATTAATGGATGAGTTTCAATTGTTGAGACCTGAGGATGTGGACAGGGTGCTTGGATCTGTCTGTTCTATCACCATTCCGCTTGATCCTTGCCATCTTGGCTAATTGGAAGATCTGCCAGGAGGGTTCGCACCTGGGTCCAGGAGGCCGTGAATGCCTCCTTGGGAGAGTGAGTGGTCCCTACCACCTTGAAAGAGGTGGTAATTCGGCAACTCCTAAAAAAGACCCAAGGCTGGTGGTTAACTACCGATTAGTGGTGAACCTCCCTTATTTGGGCAAAGTGTTGGGTTGTGGCTGGGCAACTCTAGGCACTGCTGGATGAAACAGATTTTCTGGATCCATTTCAATCGGGTTTCAGGCAGGGTTTTGGTACGGAGACTGCCTTGTTCACCCTGTATGATGACCTTTGCTGGGAGAGAGACGGAGGGAGTGTGACCCTGTTGATACTCCTGGACCTCTCAGCGGCTTTCGACATCATCGACTATGGTGTCCTTTTGGATAGGCTGGCTGGGTTGGGAGTTGGGGGCACCGCTTTATGGTGGTTCCACTCCTTCCTAGCTGACCGTGTCCAGAAGGTGGTGCTGGGGGACAGTTGCTCTGTCCCATGGCAGTTATGTCATGGGGTTCTCAGGGCTCGATACTGTCCCCCATGCTGTTTAACATCTACATGAAACCGCCGGGAGAGAATTCATCAGGAGGTTTGGGCTGAGGAGTCAGCAATATGCTGCCAATACTCAGCTCTACCTCTCGTTTTCCACCAATCCAGGTGAGGCGGTTTCTGCACTGAACTCATGTCTGGACCTGATAATGGACTGGAGGAGGGTTAATAAATTGAAACTCAATCCAGATAAGACAGAAGTGCTGTTACTGGGTGCTTTACCGGACAGGTTAGAGGGCCATTTCCCTGCCCTGAATAGGGTTACATTCCCCCTAAGGGACAGTGTCCACATCCTGAGGGTGCTCATGGACCCCAGTCTAACTCTGGAAGCTCAGGTGGACTCGGTGGCCAGAGGCACCTTCCTTCAGCTGCGGAAATTATACCAGTTACAGCCCTACCTGGAAAAGTGGAGTCTCATGACAGTTACACACACACTGGTAACATCTCGTATAGATTACTGCAATGTGTTCCACATGGGGCTGCCTTTGAAGATGGTCTGGCGACTGCAACTGGTCTAGAATCGAGCTGTGTGGCTGATGAGTGGTGGGGTCGCTAGGGAACACATCAAGCCGATTCTGTTGAAGTTACATTGGCTACCAGTTGCTGCCCGGGCCCAATTCAAAGTGCTTGTTTTGACATATAAAGCCCTAAACAGCTTGGGCCCTGGATACCTGAAGGATCACCTCCTTCCATATGAACCTACCCAGCAGTTAAGATCTAGCCAAGAAGCCCTTTTGAAAGAGCCGTCCCTCAAGGAGGTAAGAGGAATGGCTTGTAGACAAAGAGCCTTTTTGGCAGCTGCCCCCAGACTATGAAATGCCCTTCCAATTGAGATTCGTCTGGCGCTGACGCTGATGACATTATGGAGCAAGGGCAAAACCTTCCTGTTCCAGAAGGCTTTTAATTGAAATAATGTCAACTGACAGTTAAAAAGACAGTTAAAAACTTGGCTATTTAGGCAGGCCTTCCCTCCAGTCAGCTCTTTTTTTAAAATTTCTTCTTTCCTTATCCTATCCCATCTTTCTTAAATTCATTGTTTTTAACTAATATAGTAATTGTATTTTTTATGATTATATATATTTTATATTGATATATTTTATGTTGTAAGCCACCCCGAGTAGACATGGTCTAGAGGGGCAGGGTATAAATTTAATAAATAAATAAATAAATAAATAAATGATGGCAATTTTTATAGTATATATTTTAATTGTATTTTAATTGTCTTATCTTTTTATTGTATTTTAATTGTTGTAAGCCGCCCAGAGACCTTTGGGTAGTGTGGGCGGCATCTAAGTTAAATAAATAAATAAATAAATAAATAAATAAATAAATAAATAAATAAATAAATAAATAAATGTTTTCAGTTTTACTCTAGAACAAGAGTGGGCAAAGTACAGTATATGGGCAATGTACGGCCAGTCCTCAGATTTTTTAAAAAAATCCTAACCCCCAGCAGAAACCCTAGTGAAAAATAAATATATATTACATAAAGTTGATTTATGGCTTGTACATTCATTCACCATATAGCAGTTTTTAATAGTTAATTAAGTTTTAAAATAGCACTTGTGATGTTTTTGCTAAAAATGTTACCTTCGTTATGATAGCCAATGGCTGTAACAGTTTTACAGCAATCAGAACAAAACTGAATATATATTAGGACATTTCATGTTGTTGGTAAGTAAGAGTTAAGGTTTTGTTTCATCTTTGCCTTGGCCTTTGGGCTTTGACACTTTGGTTTCATATTGAATTTGACTGTTGAACTTTGTTGAACTATTATATTTTTAGGGTTGACTTTAGCTGCCAGACTTAAAGATATCAGTGCATGCAAGATGAGCACCACATGTATTTCTTGTTGTACGAAAAATCAGCAGACAGAGATTGTTAAAGGGAAAAAAAGTACTGAGCTCCATGAAATTATACTGAGTGACAGCAACAGAATACTGATCCATCTGGCAATTTTAAACAATGTGTCTGGCAATTTACAGGCAGTAATTCTGCCAGCCTTGACAAAGAGCAGAAATATTTCTTATCGCTTCTGAACAAGACACCTGCAAACCAAGATTCAGCCCTTATAAATCTAGCTGCAGAGTCAGGGAGCAATCTGCACACCGTATACACAGCCTATTGACCTTTAAAAAAGTGGGAAAGGCCACAGACAAGCTATCAAATTTCCCCACATAGATCACCTGTTTCTATGGCATATATCTATGATTAACTAGATCCTCTTTGGTTTATGTTTCCGTCTATGGGGAAATTTTAACACCATGGGAGCTCATTAGAAACATGTAGTCTATTTAACTGTCTTGATAGAATCATATATACTTTTAAGAATAGCTTGATGTAGTAGGGACCGATGCGTCAGCTGTTGTTGTTGTTTAGTCGTTAAGTTGTGTCTGACCCTTCGTGACCCCATGGGGTGGAGCATGCCAGGCCCTCCTGTCTTTCACTGCCTCCTAAAGTTTGGTCAAATTCATATTGGTAGCTTTGGTGACACTGTCCAGACATCTCGTCCTCTGTCGGCCCCTTCTCCTCTTGCCTTCACACTTTTCCAACATTAGGGTCTTTTCCAGGGAGTCTCCTCTTCTCATGAGATGGCCAAAATATTTGAGCCTCAGCTTCAGGATCTGTCCTTCCAGTGAGCACTCAGGGTTGATTTCCTTTAGAATGGATAGATTTGTTCTCCTTGCGGTCCAGAGGACTCCACCACAATTCAAAAGCATCAATTCTTCGGCAGTCAGCCTTTTTTATGGTCCAACTCTCACTTCCGTATATTGCTACTGGAAAAACCATAGCTTTGACTATGCTGACCTTTGTCAGCAAGGTGATGTCTCTGCTTTATAAGATGCTGTTGAGGTTTGTCATCGCTTTCCTCCCAAAAAGCAGGTGCCTTTTAATTTCGTGACTGCTGTCACCATCTGCAGTGATCATGGACCCCAAGAAAGTAAAATCTGTCACTGCCTCCATATCTTCCCCTTATATTTGCCAGGAGGCGATGGCACCGGAGGCCATGATCTTAGTTTTTTTTATGTGAGCTTCAGACCATTTTTGCACTCTCCTCTTTCATCCTCATTAAGAGGTTCTTTAATTCCTCCTCACTTTCTGCAATCAGAGTGGTATCATCCGCATATTTGAGGTTGTTGATATTTCTTCCACCAATCTTAATTCTGGCTTGGGATTCCTCCCGTCCAGGGTTTCACATGATCTATTCTGCATATAAGTTGAATAATCAGGGCGTCAATGAAGCAGAAGTAGATGTTTTTCTGGAACTCCCTGGCTTTCTCCATAATCCAGCGCATGTTAACAATTTGCTCCTTCGAAATCCGGCTTTTACTTCTGGGAATTCTCGGTCCACATACTGCTAAAGCCTACCTTGGAGGATTTTGAGCATAACCCTGCTAGTGTGTGAACTGAGTGTAATCTGATGAGGTCCATGTGTAGAGTCGCCTCTTGTTGGAAAAGAGTGTTTGTGAGAACCAGCTTGTTCTCTTGACAAAACTCTATTAGTCTTTGCCCTGCTTCGTTTTGAACTCCAAGGCCAAACTTACCTCTTGTTCTTACCTCTTGATTCCCTACTTTAGCATTCCAGTCCCCTATAATGACAAGAACATCTTTGTTTGGTGTCAGTTCTAGAAGGTGTTGTAAGTCAATTGGTCAGTTTCAGCCTCTTTAGCTTTGGTGGTTGGTGCATAAACTTGGATTACTGTGATTTTGAAAGGTCTGCCTTGGATTCGTATTGAAATCATTCTATCATTTTTGAGATTGTATCCCAGTACAGCTTTCCCCACTCTTTTGTTGACTATGAGGGCTACTCCATTTCTTCTATGGGATTCTTGCCCACAATAGTAGATAGGATAATCGTCTGGGTTAAATTTGCCCATTCCCATCCATTTTAGTTCACTGACGCTCAGGATGTCAATGCTTATTCTTGCCATCTCGTTTGACCACAGCCAGCTTACCAAAGTTCATAGATCTTACATTCCAGGTTCCCATGCACTATTTTTCTTTGCAGTATCGGACTTTCCTTTCACTTCCAGGCACGTCCACAGCTGAGTGTCCTTTCGGCTTTCGTCCAACCACTTCATTAGCTCTGGTGCTACTTGTCCTTGTCCTCTGCTCTTCCTCAGTAGCATTTTGGATGCCTTCTGACCTGAGGGGCTCATCTTCTAGCATCATATCTATTAGCCTTTTGTTTCTGTCCATTGAGTTTTCTTGGCAAAGATACTGGAGTGGCTTGCCAGTTCCTGCTCCAGGTGGATCGTGTTTAGTCAGAACTCTCCATTATGACCTGTCCATCTTGGGTGTCCCTGCATGGCATAGCTCATAGCTTCTCTGAGTTACGCAAGCCCCTTCACCACGACAAGGCAGAAATCAATGAAAGGGAACAAGATGTGTCAGAGCTGGAGCAAATTGGACACTTCACTAAGTCTATTCAGACATAGCAAACCACACATACCCTTGATGGGTGGAGAAGAGTATTCTAGTCTCCATCTTCCCCCTCCAGTTTTGATGTTCTTCTACGTATGATAGGTGATCAGTCTGAAGAGAAGAAACTCTACTCTTGGCAGGGGTTATCCATGTTAATCAGAAGCACAGAAAATTGACGCCCCCCACTCATCACATGGAGAGACTCTATGGATAGCAAGGACGCACCTCCTTAGACCTGCCATGTTTTGTGTTTAGTTGAGTGGTGGTGGGGATCAGGAACAGAGGGAATGAGAAATCTCCTCTAATTGTCATAAGTTTATATGGTCTGCTATTGTTTAAGCATGGCTACTCTATCTCACCCTAGCAGACTTTAAAGAATTGTCATAAGGGTAGAGTGGGGAACCTTGCCTTCTGAGAGACACAGGAGCAGAGGACCTTGTCTTCTGAAAGAGACAACTCCCTCACCAATGAAATCATGCAGGTAAAATTATTGTGGAATACAAGGTACAGGGCTTGCTGAATCTTTGCCAATAACAAGCCTATTAAAGATACTGGTTCTACAAGGATGAAAATGGGAACGATGATGCTGTATCTTAAAAGTTGCATTAGAGTTTCCATGTGCTGTACAGATAATGAGATCAATGTCTCTGCCCACTAGCTCACCATTTAATGGCCAGAATTCTGTTGCTTAATTTAGTAAATTACACTCGAATAGGCCCATTGAATCAGTGGAGATTTGGTGAACCAACTTCTCCATAAGTTACATTGATTCAAAGAGATCAAAGAGATCCTACCCTAACTGCAACTTTATTTAGTATAGTAAGTTGCAGTTACAGCAGGCCCATTTGATTGAATGGAACTTATAGAGATTACTCACTAAATCCAAAGAAGGTACTGGCATCCTAACTCTAGCCAATTGCTCTTTCCCAGCAGTTTCCATGGAAATATATATATGTTCTTTCCCAGCAGTTTCCATGGGAATATATATATATCCATATATTAAATATGGATTTTGCTGTATGTGTAACATAGTTGGTTTTTTACTAAGCACAAAAAGTCCAGATCCATCTTGTTGCAGTTCATTGTTTCATATTTTTTTGCTTTTGTTTGCAACCTTCAGTTGTTATTTTGTCAATGGGTAGTGAAACTATATTGTCATTGTTATTGTTATTATTTCTGTTTCAGTATGTATGCACTTAAATAAACACATTTAAGGATCAAACAGACTTTTAGGTCTAGGTTAGAATGGTCTCCAAAAGAAAATTATTTTAAAACTGATTAGTTTGATAAAAAATAAATTTGGAAAACTGAATGAACTCAACTGATTTGCCTCCTCTCATATAGTCGGTTAAAAACATTGTGAGCATGAGGCCAAAACTATTTAGAATCATATTGATCAGCACACCTATATTTTTTACAATAAGGTTCCAGCCGCCTGACAGTCGGTTTTACCGACCTGGATGGGGCGCCGCTGGCATTTGCCCACCAGCCTGGAGAGCACGAGACAGCTCCAAAACGTCATAATTAATGGGCGGGGAAGTGCGAACATTTAAGTGCGCGCTTCCCCGTGCTTCGCCCTCTTTCCTTTTCGGGCTCCCACCTGCCCTCCCTAGTTCTAGTGTGATTTGGGTCACCATTTTGGGGCCAGATAGGAATTTTTGACCTTCATCCTGATTGGCTCTTGGATGGGGGGATTTTTCACCTATCCCACACTGGATAAGGGTTATTGGCTATTTGGTGGCATATTTTGGTCACACTGGCAGGTAGTGTGGAAAAACAGGTATTTTCAGTGTGTCCCATTTGTAATTTCAGGTAAGCCAACAGCGCATCCGACCTCCTGGCTCTGCGGATCGTGCGATTACAGGGAAGGATTCGCTGGGCCACTTCTGGACCAACAGTCATCAAGAAAAGATGTCTTGAGGTCTGGGGGTGTTTAATTAGTGGCCAGCCGGGTTCCTGCTGTCTGGTAGACCGCTGGAACCTGAGGTCGGGGACTCACCCAATTTATGATCAAGGGGTATTGGTTACCCCTACCTGTCACCTTTGTCCGCATTACAGCAGGCCCCTTATATTTGGCCTATTGAGGACAAAGACAGCTTCTATTCAATAAAGGGTGGCCCGCATTTGATCCAATAATTTTGTCTCGCGTCTTTATTCCAGGACTGGGTGGGCAAAAAAATCAATTTAATTCAGTTTATTATGAAGTTTCTCTCCTCTTTTCCAGTGTGGATGAGTTTGATTTTCTTAATAATTTCTGATCAGATGAATCTGGGGAACTTGATCTCATACCAGGCAATTACATCTATAGTGAACAGTGATGTACACTGTTCTTTATAGATTGCTTTCTCCATTAAATTTCGTCCTTGTGTGTATTCCTCTAGTAACATTCCTGGCTGATTTCTTCATTGCAGTTGACAGCCTGATGACTCTTAATATGGTGTTTCCTTTCTATTTCTCTCAAATCTATTTTCTTGTCAGCTTATTGCCATGTTTTACTGTATCCATCTCATTTCTTGTGGTTCTTTACATGGGAATTTACCAATATACTTGAATCTGAACTCTATTTGCACTCTATTAGCCAGGTACTTAAATGACTGAAGTCATACTGAATCAGATTACATTTCACATTGTCCTTTATTATTTAATGAGACTTCTAATTTAGAATCATGGAAACTTCCATAAAACATTATCTACAGGAACTTTTCTCTTATGCCTCTCCTTCCTTTCACTCAGGACCATAGGAAAAAAAATTCAATGCTACCAGAATTTTCTTTTTCTTTCTTTATTCATTAAAAGCTTCTACAATCAGCATGAATGATTAAATCCTCCCACATGTAGCACACAAAAATCATTATTTTATTATTATTGTATCATCACACAATACAATCCTACTTTAAGGTCCAGGTAGAAAAATCCCATCAAATGAATGGGGTTGGACTGGAAAAAGAGGAGAGGAATATAGAACCCATGCAGGAAGTGATGAGTGAATTGCTACCAATTATCTACTGTGGTATGTTCAAGGTATTACTTTTAATTTATATGGCTGTATGCATCTCAGGACCAGGTTATCTTAAAGACCATCTTTTGCTGCTTCCATCACCCTAGACTTTGAATGAGCAAGGGCCTGCTTAGTGATGGTTATTTGGTTATTCTACAAAAAAGAACCTACCTTTGTGAAGAACTTAGGAACATGTGCTGCATGAAACAGGAAATTCAGTTGCTAGACTCTTTTATGCTTCTGTGAACCTGGGAAGCTGTCTTCTCAGGCAAAGGTCAGGGTACAAATAGAGTTCACACTTTATTTAAAAGATTTTTAGCCCACCTTTCTCCTTTAAAAAGGCATTGAAGTTGGGGAGACTAAACGGGGGAGTGAGCTTTCACCAGACCTCCATAGCCTCCACCCCATCTGACACTCCCAGGGCAATCCCACCCCAGAATGAATAAAAATAGTGTGGCTGAATGACTGTAAAGGAGGGAACCTGACTGGGGAAACTTAGCACCCTTTCATAGTGATGCCACCATATGGAATGGTATTTCCATTGAAAGCAGGTGGGTTCACAGTATGAGATTTTTTAAAATCATAAATTGAAGTATCATTTGTTTGACCTAATTTTCCTGGACAGTCACTCCTGGCATTTTAATGAAATGGTCTGCTTCCTTTATCATTGCTTTATTAATGTATTAATTGGTTTCATTTTATTTTGGGTGTTTTGCTTTGTTTATTAGTATTGCAAAAGGCATTAGGAGTTTTATTAATGAAGAGCTCTACATGTATTATTAAACAACGAAGAGATAAAAATAGATAAAAATGTTTATAAATAAATAATACTTGAGTGTTCCTTTTAAAATCAGAAGGTTAAGGCTAAACCTGGAGGACATCATCATCAAAACAGATGTTAGATCAGTGTAACTCTTAAGAATTTCTTTTTAAAAAATTCTTTCCATTAGCACTGGAATAGCAAAGTTTGATTAAGTTCCCATGTGAACACAAACTAATTTGCCTCATTAAAAATCTTTCTAATAGCATAATAGCCAAATGATAGGAGAAGAGAAGGACACACCTGCCATGCTTTGAAACAACTCACAGGGCAAAATCCTGGAGCAGAACCTGCAGTTTATCAGCTCTGCCCTCACTAACAGATGTCACTGTAGACAAAAATAATTAATTGGTAGGGTTAGTGAGCTCAAGGAACAGCACAGAGTTCTGAGCTCTCAGATCTAAAGTAAGATATCTTTGTTAACAGCATATGTTCACATCTTAGTCCTTCTGTTGCAAGACAGGAATTGCTTCAAAGTTTTAGCAGCAGGCAGGTTTGAAAAAAGAAACAAGAACAAAAAGAGAGAAATGGCAGTGAAAGCAGTGGGGCTCAGTGAAACACGTCAAAGCAAATGGCAGCACTATGCTTTTAATTTTATGAATGAGTTAACAGTAAAAACAAAATCTGGTCATTCATTATGTGCATTTCCCCAAGGCGTAATTCAGGGAAAGTAAAACTTGTCACTAGCATTAAAAAAACCCATTATAAAAAAAGCATAATAGATGCCCTGAATTTTTTTTCCCATCAGATATTTTCTCCTGCCCCTTCACTTCATAAGAAGCACCCAGTTCTCCAGGAGAAAACTTTAAGCTTCCTTTTAAGTAGTGCTTCAGATGTGGCCATTCAAAAACTGATCTTTGATAGTTCTTAAGACAGTAGTTGTGTCCTAGCTGTGTGTGTGTATGGCATGTTAACATGGAGTAATCAGGGCCGGTGCGAGGCTTTTTTGCGCCCTAGGCAAAACTTACTACTTGCGCCCACACAATTTTCAAAAACAGATTGTAGGAAAAACAGAAAGTACAAAAGTTGAAACTGTGAAAATTTTATTTTAAAAAACGGAGAGACCAAGTAATAGAACAGTCTTCAATTTTCTTTCTCAAATACAAACCAGGTTTAGCACACAAATCATTTTGAATAATCCTATGAATTGTAATGTCTCTTAAATGTTTCTATTTTTGCCACATCAAAATCTCATTTTGCGTGGCTTTTCTTTTGCAAATTTTGTCACCAATTGCTTCAGGTCAATGGCTGATGCTTCAGCATGCTCAGTTGATATAGATGTCAAACCAACTAGTCTACTTTACAGCATTGTTGAGCGTAAATATGTTTCTATAAGCTTGAGCTTTGGAAAACTGCGTTCACCACTAGCCACTGACACTGGAAGTGTGAGAAGGATCCTTAGAGCAAAAGAAACATTAAGCACACTATCCAGGAGTTTTTGTTGCACTATGAAGATAAGTACTCCTTGTGGTGGCATAGACTTTGGAAGTTTTGAGCTATTGCTGTAAGTTCACAGCACAGATCTTCAGCATTAATATCTTTGTTTCCATTGTGCATCAATGATTTTTCCAAATTTTTGCAGTACATTTTTTTGTTGATCTTGTATATGTCATATAGGAAGCCAAACAAAACTGTTGGAATCTCTCTTCAACAGATTGTATGGCCATGTCTAAGACAGCTTAATAGAAACTTATTTTGAATTTCTGCTTTGGATCTTGTGGTGCCTCATCTTGTGCTTCATACTCAAACTGCTTTGGCATGAGCAAGAGATTAGTAGATCTTCCAGGTCAGAGGCCACAAGGTAGAATTTCTGCTCACAAGCTGACTTGGCTTACAGGGAACATTGGTGGAGCCCCTCCCAAAATAGAAGTCTGTCTCCAGTTATAACCTGGGAAATGTAGCTTAAAAGAGACCAAAAACTAAGTGAGAGAGGGAAGCTGCAGGATCTTCACCAAAATTTTCTCCCCCTACTGCTGTCTGTCCATTAGCCTTGCTTGATGACTTATAACCCCAGGAAATAGGTCACAGTGGCTGGTGTCAATGAGACATTTGTAAGAAATAGGGGTTGCAGCAGGGGTCACGGGGGGGGGGGAACTCAAGGCTACACAGTACTGGCAACTCTGAAAGTGCTTATGTATTTATTTTTATTTACCAAGTGGTTTTTTTGCTTACTTCCATTGATGCCAGTGGTGATATATGCAAATGAATTATGCTAATAAGAGTACCAGCAGCCCTTTTTCTATGAAATGACCCCTGGACTGCAGTATATACAAAAACTTTATAAGACTTTATAAATAATTATATTCTATAGCACTGTTGTGGTATTTATCTTAACATTGTAAAATGTAATTTTTTTAAAAAATATTGTTCATATTTATTTTTTTTTCCAAGAAACTAGTCTGTATACAACTATGCCTCTCTCAGGTCAGTTCTGCGCTCCTCTGAGTTCAGTTCTACACCCCTCAGGTCAGTTCTGCACTCCTCTGAGGTCAGTTTTGCGCTCCTCTGAGGTCTCAGGCCTACACTCTATTTATTTATTTATTTATTTATTTATTTATTTGTTTGTTTGTTTGTTTGTTTGTTTGTATGTATGTATGTATGTATGTATGTATGTATGTATGTATGTATGTATGTATGTATGTATGTATGTATGTATGTATGTATGTATGTATCTAACCCATCTGGTATATTCTACCACTCTGGGCGGCTAACAACAAACATATACAGTTAAAATAATATAAATCCATTAGCATCATCGATAACGAAACATTCCAAAAATAAATAAATAATAAAGAAAAGAGAGAAAGCAAAAAGAAAGGAAGTTAAATGTTGACAGGAGGGAAGGCCTGGATGTAAACCCATATTTTAAATTGAATTTTAAATGTACCCAGCGTAGGGGCTGCGCAAATCTCAGGAGGGAGATTGTTCCAAAGGTGAGGAGCCACCGCCGAGAAGGCCCGGTTACAAGTCTTTTCCCTCCGGGCCTCGGCGTCAGGCTCCTCAGCCTCACCTCCTGGCTCGCGCTGGTGATCCGGGTAGAACTTGGTGGGAGCATCATATTTGAGTTATGATGACCCAAATAGCGAGGTTCCAAACCGTTTAGGGCCTTATAAGTGAGCATTAAAACTTTGAAGTCAATGCGGAAACGGATGGGCAGCCAATGCAGCCTGGCCAGAATAGGAGAAATGTGCTAGTGTTTTCTCACTCCAGTGAGGAGTCTGGCCGCTGCATTCTTCACCATCTGAAGTTTCCGCATCAGCCTCAAAGGCAGCCCCACGTAGAGTGCATTGCAGTGGTCTAATCTTGAGATTACAAGCGCGTGTACCAAGGTAGTGAGCACCCCCGTGTCAAGGTAGGGCTGCAGCCAGGCTATCCACCAAAGGTGGAAAAAGGTGGTACGGACAACTGACGCCACCTGTGTTTCCATGGTGAGCGTCAGGTCTAGGTGTATGCCCAAGCTGCGGACTCCACTCGTCGGAGCCAGGGCCACCCCCCCAAATGAGAGAGAGTCGCCCAGGCCGCCAGCCATGGGGCCCCCACCCTCAGAACTTCCATCTTGTCCGGGTTCAGACTCAGCCCATTCTCCTGCATCCATTGCAGTACAGTACAGTCCCCAGGCAGCGCTGAAGGGACAGGACGTCATCACCTGCAGTTGGTAAAAGAAATGTAGAGCTGGGTGTCATCAGCATATTGATGACACGACGCTCCACACCCCCTGATGACACCAGCCAGCAGCCTCATATAGATGTTGAACAGCACTGGGGAGATAATCGACTCCTGTGGAACCCTGCAATTGGAACTCCACGGTGCCGAGACACTCTCCCCAAGGTGAACTCTCTGCAGGCTGTCCTCCAAGAAGGAACGGAGCCAGGCTAATGCCAAGCCATCAATTCCCAACTCGGAGAGCCTCCCCAGAAGGATACCGTGGTCAATGGTATCAAAGGCTGTCAAGATGTCGAGGAGGACCAACAGAGACATTTTGCCCCTGTCAGCCTCCCTCAGCAAGTCATCATACAGTGCGAGTTATGATGACCCTTACCAGGATTTTCCAGGTAAAGAATACTCAGAAGTGGTTTACCAGTCCCTTCTTCTGGAACTACATAGCTTGCCCAAGAGCACACAGGATAGATCTACTCAGAGGAGGCACAGTGGGGAATTGAACTCCCAACCTCTGGTTCCACAGCCAGATATCTAAACCACTAAGCTATGCTTGATACAGTAGATGATGTTAAACATCTTCTCTTTCAGGTGACAGAGCTATTGCTAGTCTGACAGAAACTGGTTTAGACTCCTGTGCACTCCTGTAAAAGGTGCAGGCAAGAAAGCGTGATAATTGTCGCTTTGCTGCTTAGACAAGTAAAAGTAATGGCTTTTGTGGGAGGTTTTTGTCTTGTAATTGATCAAGCTGTCCCTTTGAGCTTGGATGCTGTGTTCATAGCTTCACAAAGTGGGGGAAAAGGTCTAGTTTTGTGCAAAAGCTAGGTATTCTGTACTTAAGTGTATCCGTGTGAATTGTGGAAACTGCAGTGGGACAACTTTCCTGCGGCTACACAGTTCCCATCGGAACCTTTCACCCACTGTTGCCAAATGAAAGCTTACTTCTTTGAAAATTATACATTTGTTTAATCCCACCTCCACCTGATGCCACAGTCCCAACCCAGGTACTCCATGTCAGTGCATCCACTGTCTATTTTGTTTAAAAGCAAGTGCAGTGGGGAGAGATGTACAACAGCTTAGCTGGTATAGCTCAGAGGCTGGAATATCTGGGCTGAGAGTTCAAATCCACAACGGGCTTCCAAAAATTTATATATTATATTATATTATATTATATTATATTATATTATATTATATTATATTATATTATATTATATTATATTATATTATATTATATTATATTATATTATATTATATTTTTATTATATATATACACACACACACACAATCACACATGCTCTGGATGATAAAAGGCCACTGAGATTCACTCAGAGCATGTGTGGCTGATGGGATTATGTGCCCTGCCATTTGTGTGGCCTTGGATGCCCTGCATGGTTCCAGAGTGTCACAAGAGTGAGGCAAGGAGCAATCTATTCTGGGAGAGTTGGTAGCCCATTTACACTCCTTTTCCTCATCTTCTCAAGAGAAAAGTTCATCTAGAAGGGGGAAGATCCTTTCCCAGTACCTGCCCCACAGAGATTGCCCATGTAAACCAGGGAGCCTCTTCTGTCCTCATCTTGTTGGGAGAGATGGCTATTTAAAGCCTGGAAAGATTTTATATTGACATGAGCTCTGTTTTGCAATCATGGGGACTCTATATGTAACAGGAGTGCTCATCTGCAGATTGGGAAGACTTTTACTTTCCTCATAGTTGTGGCACTATTGTTGTTCTTATGTGTTGTCAAGGCACCACTTTCCATAATATCCTGTCCTCAGCCGCCTTGCTCAGCTCTTGTAGACTCAAGCCTATGGGTTCCTTTTGGAAGTCAGTCCATATCATATTTGGTCTTCCTCTTTTCCTGCTGCCTTCCACCTTTCCTAGCATCATCGTCTTTTTGAGAAAATCCTGCCTTCTTATGATGTGCCCAAAGTAGGACACATTCAGCTTCAGTATTTTTCCTCCAGAAATAGTTCAGGCTTGATTTGATCTAGGATCCACTGGTTTGTCTTTCTGGAATCCCACAGTATGTGCAAAGCTCTCCTCTAGCACTATATTTCAAATGAATATTTTTTCCCTTTCAGCTTTCTTCACTATCCGACTTTCATACCCATACATGGTGATCAAAAATACAAGAATGTGGGTAGTGACACATCCTTACACTTGATGATCTTTTCTAATCCCTTCTTTGCTGTCCTTCCTAGATTCAGTCTTCTTCTGATTTCTTGGCTGCATTGATGATTGAATGTAGGTATACAAAATCTCTAACTATTTCAATTTCTTCATTGTTAATGTTAAAGTTGTGTAGTTCTTCTGTAGTCAAGATTTTTGTCTTCTTAATATTCAGTAGCACTCCTGTTTGGCATTTTATTCTTTCACCTTTCCAAACAGTAATTTTAAGTCTCCTTATTGGGAGAACAGTGACGAATATTACTGTCTTGGACTGCATGATCACTGCAGATGGTGACAGAAGCCACAAAATTAAAAGACGCCTGCTTCTTGGAAGGAAAGCTATGAAAAACCTAGACAGCGATGAAAAACCTAGACAAACCTTAAAAAGCAGAGACATCACCTTGCCGACAAAGGTCCGCATAGTCAAAGCTATGGTTTTTCCAGTAGCGATGTATGGAAGTGAGAGCTGGACCATAAAGAAGGCTGACTGCCGAAGAATTGATGCTTTTGAATTGTGGTGCTTGAGAGTCCCCTGGACTGCAAAGAGAACAAACCTATCCATTCTAAAGGAAATCAACCCTGAGTGCTCACTGGAAGGACAGATGCTGAAGCTAAGTCTCCAATACTTTGGCCATCTCATGAGAAGAGACGACTCTCTGGAAAAGATCCTGATGTTGGGAAAGTGTGAAGGCAAGAGGAGAAGGGGATGACAGAGGATGAGATGGTTGGACAGTGTCATTGAAGCTACTAACATGAATTTGACCAAACTCCGGGAGGCAGTGGAAGACAGGAGGGCCTGGCAAGCTCTGGTCCATGGGGTCACGAAGAGTTGAACATGACTTAACGACTAAACAACAACAACAAATTGGGAGAAAGGTGGACTATAAATAAAACAATTAGATAAAATTAATAAACAAATCATTGCTACTTTTTGGCAGTAAGATGTTGTTATCTGCATATCTTAAATTACTGGTGTCTCTTCCACCAGTTTTCATTCCTCCTTCATCTGAATCTAGTCCAGCTTTCTGTATGATACTTCTGTGCATGGATTGAACACATTAGGGGATAAAAAGCAAAGCAAAAAGCAAAGTGTGCTGCTTATATGCCACTCCATAGCACTTCAAGCATTCTCTGGGCGGTTTACAAGTTAATTATACAGGCTACACATTGCCCCCCCCCCCCCAGCAGGCTGGGTACTCATTTTACTGACCTCGGAAGGATAGAAGGCTGAGTCAGCCTTGAGCCAGCTACCTGGGATTGAACCCCAGGTCGTGAGCACAGTTTTGGCTGCAGTGCAGCGGTTTAACCACTGCGCCACGAGGCTCACATGTCTGATAAAGTGCACCCTTGTCTGATACCTTTATGAAACCATATTCTTTCCAACAGTAGCTTCTTGTCCACAATACAAGTTATACATCAGGACAACCAAGTATTGAGGCACACCCCTTTCTTTCAGAACTACCCATAGGTTTCTCATCTCAGCTACACAGTCAAAGGCTTTGATGTAGTCTATAAAGCATAGACTATAAAGCATAGACTGATCTTCTTCTGATACTCTTTGGTGTGCTCTGATAGCCAGAGGATATTTGCAATGTGATTTTTTTCCTTTTTGAAATCCAGCTTGAACACCAGGCACTATAGCACATTGGTAAGATTAATCTCCCCTTCATGGACTGCTGCCTTGTCGTAGCGAAGGGGCTTGAGTAATTCAGCGAACCTATGGGCTATGCCGTGCAGGGACACCCAAGATGGACAGGTCATAGTGGAGAGTTCTGAATTATTATAATAGTATAAATATTATAATAGTATAAAACAAAAGCAAGAATTTTATAAATTTACAAAATGAATCATAAAAACATATAGAAGTTTACCAGGATTGAAAGGTTTCTGAGGTTGCCCTGGAACCCATGGAGAGTCCATCTGCATCTCTTTGGAAAGATCATTGCAAAGGGCGGGAGCCATCATAGTAAACTTCAGTCATCATTATCACTCCTACCAAGACTGTTGTCCTTTAGTGTCTGGAAAAGACATTGCATATTGGGGGAAGGAAGCAGTAGTTTTTAAAGAACTGTTGTTTGAAAACAAAGCTGCAGTAACTTAAAGATTCTTAGTTTAAAGCCTTTAACAGTTTCAAGCCTTTAACAGAAGAAATAGTCCCACTGAGAATGGATTTCCTAGGAAAGATTACAGCTGAAGTAGTCAAAGGTGTAATGTGAATGGGATTAATAATCCAGACATTACTAACCGTTTGTTGCCAAAAAGTCAGAAACATATGTTTAGAGTTAAGTAACAAATGCAGGAAGTATTATTTAAATTAGCTCCTCAAGCAGGACTTTGCAAAAAAAAAAAACCCTGAATCTACAATGTGATTGCAAAAAGGAAGGTGGAAACCACCAAAACAACCCAAGAGTTCTCCTCTTGCAATAATAAAAATGCTTTGCTCCATAGCAATGTTTTTAGAATATCAATCTCAACATGAGTAATGCCCCCAAATTGGATATAATTAGATCCAGACATTGGCTTCCCTCAAACAGATTAAACAACTGGGCAGTACCAAATGTTATCCTGTAAACTTTTTTTTTTGGCGTGGAAGTAGCACTTGGGGCTCCAGTACTTTGGCCATCTCATGAGAAGAGAAGACTCCTTGGAAAAGACCTTGATGTTAGGAAAGTGTGAGGGCAAGAGGAGAAGGGGACGACCGAGGATGAGATGGCTGGACAGTGTCATTGAAGCAACCAATATGAATTTAACACAACTCCAGGAGGCAGTGGAAGACAGGAGGGCCTGGCGTGCTCTGGTCCATGGGGTCACAAAGAGTCAGACACGACTAAATGACTAAATGATGATGAACACTTGGGGCGGGGTGAATATTGGTCCAACCCCTCATTTTTGCTGTCTGGTTTCTTCAGCTGGGTTCCATTAATTTTTGCACCATCATCTCACGGCTAGGCTATTGTCTGACCTGCTTGACTTGAGTCTGACCTTTTTAAATCTTGTGCTGTTCACATAAGCTCAAGGTCATTCCCCCAGCTATGTTATATCCAGGTTTAGAAGTACAGTGGTTCCTCACAAGACGATTGCCTTGTAGGACGATTAATCGCAAGATGATGGGTTTTTGCGAACGCTGTTGCGCTTCACAAGCTGGTTTTTCCTATAGACGATTTTCGCAAGACGATGTTTGGGTCTATGCTTCGCAAGACGGGTTTTTTTTTAGACCGATGCTTCGCAAAACTTTTTTCCCCCATTGGAACGCATTAAATAGATTTCAGTGCATTCCAATGGGGAACTGTGTTTCACAAGACAATGTTTTCACAACACAGTGATTTTCGCGGAAAGAATTAATATCGTCTTGCGAGGCACCACTGTAATAACAGAAAGATTCCTTTTGTAATTTATTTATTTATATATGTTGCTGGCATCTCTTGGAAAGACATTGGGCTTTTCATAGAGAATCAAACTCCCTTCTGAGTCTGGGAGGAAATAAGTGGACATTGGATATGGGTCATTTTGGTGACTCATCCCACTTCATGAGTTGTCAGAAACTGATGACTCACGAAGCACGAAGTTGCCCCCATGAAGTGACTAATAACGAACGTATTTGTCGATTTGCCACCCCCATTGACACCTCCTTCCTATTAAAAAAACACAAAACACCATTCTGCGTACCAATAGGCAGCCAACACCCCCACAGCCAGCCACCCCAACAGCTTACCCCCATATCACCCCCTACCTTAGCCCCCACCCCACCCCCATCAACACCCCTTTACCTTAGGCAGGCTAAGGGAATCCAGGCTGCCCCTAGCAAAGATGGCAGCTGCAGCTTCCCTACCCTAAATGAAGCCACAGCCACCATCTTTGCAAAGGGCAGCCAATCTTCCTTTTTACATGCTGTGGCTGGGAGGCCAGAAAGAGACCTTGACAGCATCCATTAAGGTAAGGGGGTGTTAGTGGGGGTGGGGTGGGAGCTAAGATAGGGAGAGGAAGGTGGCTGGCTGCCTATCGGCTGCTGATCAGCAGCTGCTAGGCAGAATGATGTGGGTTCTTTTAACAGGAAAGGGGGTCAATAGGTGTGGGGGAGGGCTAAGGTAGGGAAAGGAAGGGGGTGGAGTAGGCTGTGGAATTGGGTAGCTGTGGGGGTGGTGGCTCCCTATCTGCCACGGATCTGTTGGCAGCTGGTAGGCAGAATGGGTGGGTTGTTTTTCTTTTTTGTAATATGAAAAATGAATAAACACAGGAAATATTCATCCCTTCCTATTTGTGGGGGGTCTCTGGAACCCACGAATATGAAGGGATGAATATTTAACGAATTGGCTATTTTCATCAAAAAAGCTGATCCGTTTTTATATTCGTCCCCATCTCTAGTCTGAACTCTTCAGGAGTATAGTAGTTATTTATACCATCCTGTGATGGGTAAACTAAAAACATTGGCTACAACTATCATCAGAGCATCCAGATGCAAAACTGAGTTCAGAAGCATTTCCAAATTGTGAACCTGATCCTTCAAGGGAGCATTATACCATCCAAACCAGGCTAAATTCTCATTCTAGAACCCACCAGACTCCTGCCTAGGAACATGTCAGTACTGTGTGGATTAAACCTCACTTTGTTAGACCACTGTTAGCTGTTTCTGGCCATTTTATCATAATTGTGTCCTTTTACAATTGTATTGTGTTTTGATATTGGTTTTAATTGCCATTAGCTGTCCTGAAATCTGGGATTTAATTTTTTTTCATATAAAAACAACAACAAATCTTGTATCTAAGTAAATGGCAGAGAACAGAATCCAATGAAGTATTACATTCCACCAGCAGACTTCCACTTGATTTCTGTTCTGCCAAAGAACATTATGGAGAGCTCCCACATAAACCAGCAAGCCTTCTGCTTGCATAAGGGGATACAAGATCTTTCCTTACACATGCTTTTCAAATATTGAACTGCTTGCATGATTCTCATGCATTGACTGCAGAAGATGTTTTGAATAAAATAATAAGAGGCAGCACTATACCTCCAATATTTTGAACTACAACTATTATAATCAATGACCATTGGTCATGCTTGATGGGTCTTACATGTCTTGTGGTCCAATGCCTCTGAAGGCACCAGTGTGCCCCACCTCTGGAATATATTGTCATATAGCCCCAACAGTAGAAGAGATCTAAAGATAATTGAGCCTGATTACATGTCACATTGAGAAATGTTTCTACACAATATTGGAAAAGAGTGCATGCTATGTTGGAACAAATATTGCTCTGTAAGGTGCCATTAACCCCAGAACTGTTTTTATTGAGTATGATACCTGAAAATATAGATAAGTCAAAGGATTATATAGTTATATACATAGTTACGGCAGCCAGAATTCTATATGCTAAAAATTGGAAAAGACCAACAGTACCGAAACAAGAAGATCTTATTGAAAAGATACGGGAAATAGCCGAAATCAACATTTTAACAGAAGTCATGAAGGACTATCCCTTGCAAAAGGCAACAGAAAGATGGGATCTATTTAACAAGTGGACTGAATCAACAGGCAACTTATGAATAGCATATATTGAAATGAGAACTCAATCTAGAAGGCAGAAAAGAGTAAATAGGATAACTTAAAATCTTGATATGGCAATAGGTACAGAATGGATGGAAATATGTTATTGTCTCCCCTCTTCCTCATCAATTCCAATTCCCTTTTCCTTTCTGTCATCCCTTATATAAAAAATAAAATTAAAAAAAAGAGAGAGAGAAATGTTTCTACAGATCAATAACACCCTGACCGGGGGGGGGGGGGAGCACAAACAGAGGCAGAGTGGGCAATGCTCTCTTAAACCAGTGTTATCCAACCTAATAAAGTAATAAATGATTAAAGTTTTGTTTTCTTTTTTAAAAAGGAAATCGCTGGCATCTCCTCTTGGTTTTGGATTTTGTCAGACTTTTAATACTAGCTCATCTGAACAAAATACCATGAAAGAAGAGCCTATCGTTTTTTGCAGTCAGATGAACTGGCAATGCCCACTGGTTGTGTCACTGCTTCCACAGCAAATATATGATGATGGTGCCTTCCAAAAAGAGGAGGGAGAGAAGAGAAAGAGAAAATCAATAGCTATTATCTTTGTTATATACCATCATCATAATCCATCATCTCCTGTTGTTCCACACCATGTTTTCTATGCCAAGCGTGGGTGTTCAATTCATTGCTTTGAACTCTTGATGAATTGCTGTAAATTACTGTTCCAGCTTCTGCTGGCCAAGCACACTGAGATCCTGAAAGACTCATTGCTGTGGACTTTTAAAGAGGTTCTCCTCTGGTGTTTCATTATTTTTCATTCACTTCCTATACAGAGCCAAAAACAATTATTCCAACTGGAAGCATGCATGTGAAGATGCATAAAGGCACAATAATTTTGTTGCAGTGGCTGTTTGATGCCTTCCTAAACTCCACATATCATAAATATCAGATTTAGCCTTTGTTGTGTATCTAGCCTTTACTTAAGGTAATGTGAACTTGATGGCATCAACCTCAAAATGTTTAGAATACTACAGCTCACCTTCTAATTGGTAATGAGCAACTGCTCTCTAAATCTGGAATCAAGTCAGCAGTTATAAGCTCTCAGGAAACAGCTCATCTGTTGTTACACTTTCTCTTCCACATGGATCTTGTCACACAGCCCACTGGGAACTGTAGTCGCCAGGAACAGACCCAACGGGAGGTAATGAGCTTCCTGGAAATTCAGTCCTTACTGGCCCTCAATAAAACAAGTAAAACTGAAAAACAACAAGCATTTGAAAAATAATGATTAACGAGTCAGTTGAGAAGCTTGACCCAAATAAAAAGATGGCAAACAAAAAGCTTAGACTCATAAAATCACAGATTTGGAAGAGACCACCTTGGCCATCGAGTCCAACCCCCTGCCATGCAAGAACTCCATCAAAGCACTCCCGACAGATGGCCATCCAGACTCTGCTTAAAAACCTCCAAAGAAGGAGACTCCACCACACTTTGAGGCAGCATATTCCACTGCCAACCAGCTCTGACTCTCAGGAAGTTCTTCCTGAGATTCAGATGGAATCTCTTTTCCTGTAGTTTGAAACCACTGCTCCTTGTCATAGTGTCTGGAGCCATGGAAAACAAACCTGTCCCTTCCTCGACATGACATCCCTTTAAATATTTAAACATGGCTATCATGTCCCCTCTTAACCTTATTTTTGTAAGGCTAAACATTCCCAGCTCCCTAAACTGCTCCTCATAGGACATGGCTTCCAGACCTTTGACCATTTTGGTCACCCTCTTCTGGACACGTTCCATGTTGTCAACATTCTTCTTGAATTGAGCTGCCCAGAACTGGACACAATACTCCAGGTGAGGTCTGACCAAAGCAGAATAGAGTGGCACTATCACTTCCCTTGATCTAGACACTATACTCCTATTGATGCAACCAAGAATTGCATTGGTTTTCTTGGCAGCCGCATCACATTGCTGACTTATGTTCAGTTTGTGGTCTACTAAGACTCCTAGATCCCTTTCATAGGTACTGTTGTCTAACCTGGTGTCTTCCATCCTGTATCTTTGCAGTTCATTTTTTCTGCCTAGGTGTAAGACCTTACATTTCTCCCTGTTGAAATTCATTTTGTTAGTTTTGGTCCAGAACTCTAATCTGTCAAGGTCATTTTGAATTTTAATCCTGTCCTTTGGGGAATTAGCAACCCCTCCCAGTTTGGTATCATCTACAAATTTAATCAGCATACTCTCTATTCCTTCATCCAAATCATTGATAAAGATGTTGAATAGCACAGGGGCCAGAACAGAACCCTGAGGCACCCCACTAGTTACCTCTCTCCAGGATGAAGAGAAGCCATTGGTGAGCATCCTTTGGGTTTGGTCAGTCAACCAATTACAAATCCACCAAACAGTAGCACTGTCTGACCCACATTTTACTATCTTCCTTGCAAGAATATCATGGGGAACATTGTCAAAGGCCTTATTGAAATCAAGATATGTTACATTCACAGCATTCCCTTCATCTATCAAGCCTGTTACTCTATCAAAAAAAGAGATAGATTAGTCTGGCATGACTTGTTTTTGAGAAACCTGTGTTGACTTTTAGTGATGACAGCATTGCTTTCTAAGTAATAACAAACTGTCTGTTTAATGATCTGCTCTAGAATTTTTCTGGGAATTGATGTCAGGCTGACTGGGCGATAATTATTTGGGTCTTCTTCCCCCCCTTTTTTTTTACTTAGCTAAGTAATTTGAACATGTACTTCATGATAATAAATGATGGTTTTTAGACAGTTGTGGACCTATGGGGGGACTTCACCCCTCTTTCAATAATAATCTATGATTAGGATTGCCTTATTACCTGAGTTTTACTCACATTCTAGACATACCATTCATTGCCTTTTTAGACAATCAGTTGACCTGGATCATGCATGAACACGAACACACACACACTTTTTATAGTGTCTGCAGACCCTTGTAGTGTCTGGTAGTCTCTAATCCAGTGTTCCTTAACCTTGGATAACCCAGGTGTTCTTGGACTGGAATTCTCAGAAGCCTTCCCCACCAGCTGTGCTGGCCAGGCTTTCTGGGAGTTGCAGTCCTAGAACATCTGGGTTACCAACAGCTGGGAGCCACTGCTCTAATCCAAGTACTAACTGTGGATAGGGATTCTTATTTGAAGTCAAGAGAACTGTTAAATGCTTTTTATCCCTGTTCATGAATATGATGGCTAAGAACTCCTCTCTATCTCTCATCCAAGAATGCCTCCTGTAAAGTTATGCCTCTGCCTTTATCACATTACTATCAATACATGTGCTAGCCATGAGCATGAAAGTAATTTAGCATAACATTAAATATGGCAGGTCAGATAGTTTATTGTATCTAATTCCAAAAAAAAGCAGTTGAGGCTTTTTAGCCTTACCAGCAACAACATATTAAACTATTAATAACTTATAAAAGTAATCTTGGTAAGCCTTCCCCTTCCATGTTCAGTCCATGCGGAATTCTTTTGGTTTTGTTTTATTTTCCCTCTTTCAACATGAGACATGTCCTTGATTTGCTTATTTTTTCAGTATGACCAAAGGTTTAAAACTGTGCCCTTTGCATTATTGCACACAGCCCAATTCACTGAAACATGCTTAAGCCCTACTCCACATGCTTTTGGAATATGCACAATTTTCTACAGTATGTCTACTTTTCAAATGTACGACTTTTCCAGACATATCATCAACCATTAATCAAGGTACGAATTCTGGGAAGCAAGCTGCATCCACTCCACAGACAGTGCAGGAAGTGTGGTCCCTTCCTCCCACATCCCTGTGTCGAATGAAGGATTATTCTTTTCATTTAATGTAACAATCATATGACAATCCTGTCTATGACTGCTTACAATTCATGTTAGACTGGCTCCTGTACTAGTTTAGATTTTGTTCATGCCTTAGTAAGGAAATGTCTTTAGGAGAGATGCATCAGCAAACTTATTTTATTTTTAAATAACTTCCGTTCAAACTTTTTTTAAAAAATTAAATTAAGCTCACATTGCTTACGTTGGTGCCCCTGAAAATGGGGAATAGACCTTCTGTTAAATTAACATAGCCCTACCATGGAATTGTTCCCTTTCAATTTATGATTGTTTATAGAGAAAGAACCTAGTTCACCAATCTACTGAAATAGGAGATATGTGTATATGTCAGCCTTGGTTAGATACATCTTTAATGCTCAACCATAGATGAAAAATCAATACCGTTCCAGAAACAAAAATTCTGTTGCTGTAACAAACATGGTTTTTGTATGGGGGTGGAAGAACACTTTTCTGACCTAGAAGGGCTAGAGATGTAATGTACACCTTATGGTCGGCCATTTATCAAATACTATGGCAGTGAAAGTTTCTTTCTTCCCACTTTGTTTTATTTATACCTGTGTGGGAGGTAACAAATACTATTCAGGTCACACTGTGTCCATTTACACTTGAATAGTGTCTGTCTTACCATAGCTTGCGTAAGATTCTCATTTTCTTCTTGCAATGGGTCATTACAGTTTCAGTTGCCCAGCCTGAGACTGAGGCAGCTTATTCATGATCAACGATAACTGCTAAGGATTGTTTTTCAAAGGAGGGGAGGAAATAAAAGGGAAGGCAAACCCTTAGGAAATAGAAAGCTGGGGAAGCTCATAATGTTACGATGTGTGTGAGAGAGAAAGGCAGGATGGAAGGTAAAGAAGTAAATAAAAAATTAATAAATGAATTAGATTCTGAGGCACTGCTGAAGCTCCAGGCCATATATACAGGACAGATGGGCTAGTTATTGAAACTTGTTTATTTTGAAGGCTGGACAATGGGATAGTATATACCAGCATATCTGAGAGGCAACAGGCTTGTTTAGGGAGACTGGACGGCTTCTGCAGCATAGCTAGTTTTATCTTCCAACGTGGAAATGGGAAGATGGGCAAAGCAGTGGCGTCGGGGCAAATTCTGAAGTGCACTTGCTCATTGTGATAGTCCCCATAGCCAGCATCCCCAGCAAGAAAAGTTCAAAAGCACAATGAGCTGCATCAACTCCATATCAATAAATGAGAAACATTTTTTTTTGTCTTTGAATTGCTCATTCAAGACCAGACCACCCTCAAATATTTTGCATGACACCAAGGATAGCTTGCCACAATATCCTATTTCTAGGAAAGTCTATCCATTCATCTCTCAGTTATAACTTAAGAGAAGACAGGGAAGCCTGAGGGAGATGGTGGAGGATGCCATAGTCCCTGCTGCTTGGAAACCTGTGGAGTTTTGACCCTGGTTCTGGGAATAGCTAAGAGGCTGCACTCCAGTATCTGTTACCTGAGGTAATGACCTCACTTTGCTGATCCCAATAGAAACATAATTGTGAACTTGTTGTATCCCACAACTGTTATGGTACAACATCAGTGCACTGAACCTGTGTATTTTTTCCTCTTTTAGGTGTGCAATGACATAGAGGTGTGCAATCACATGACACTCCCCACACCATGTATTAATAGAATATGTGAGAAAATATGGGGATACAGACCCTTATAGTCCATCCCAGCATTTGAAAAAGGTAGACTACACCTTTTTGTAAACTACACCTCCCAGAATCTCCTAGCCATCTAGCTGGGAAATTTTTTTGTGCTGTAATCCAAAATTTCCCAACTGCTGTTCTAGACCTACTCCTGCTTGGCTTCCCCACACCTTTGTTTCATAGTCACAAAATCCATATCTGTGTCATTAATGTACAGGGATAGGATACACAGTATCCTGTAGTCGATAGAGTGATGGACTAAGATTCAGGAGGCCTGGCTTTGAATCCCCCCTCAGCCATGGAAGCTCAGTGGCGGAGTAGAGCTGGTAAAAAGACTGCTAAAGATCTCACTTACCTTGAAAGCACTATTAGGGTCACTATAAATTGGTTGTGACTTGTCAGCATGTAACAACAATGTATGGGAATAATATTAAATCAAGGTTTGCTTTGCTCTTCAGAAAATTCCTAAGAATTTCTCCAGAGTCTTCAGAAATTACAAACAACATATCGTAAATGAAAAGAGAGCAGCAAAGAGAAACAATGGAAGATATATTGGGGCAGAGAGTGTCTTTCTTTCTTTCTTTCTTTCTTTCTTTCTTTCTTTCTTTCTTTCTTTCTTTCTTTCTTTCTTTCTTTCTTTCTTTCAAAAATATAGTACTTGTCTTTGAGGCAGACAGCTTGGTTCTGTTTAGGGAAGGATATCTATGAGACATCATCAAAGCTTTAAGCTCTCATTCACAGCTGCCACAAAAATGATACACAGAAAAAAAAAGATCATTGACAGCTTGCAGCAAAAGCTCCTGCATCTAGCTAACCTTAGCAGGTCATCCTCTCTGTGAAACATGTCACAGGATTTCTGTACAGTACTCTTTTCGCATGTAAGTAATAAGATTGCAAACATCATTCACACAACAGAATGGAAGGGAGATACATTTGTGAGCTTAAGTTACTTGATTCTTTGGACTAGAAATAGGTGACAAGTGTCAGTCAATTAGATGCTGGGGAGAGTGATAGGAGAAAATTTAGAGAGATAAATGTATATTAAATGTGAAAGGGCAAACAGCTTATTCTAAAATTGCCTTGTGCTCAGGGCTGTGAAAACTGTTCTCCACTGCTTCCCATGTAAAAAAAGGTTTTTGTTGACATTCAGAAGACCTTATCCAAAACAGCATCTTCTATGTGTATCTTTTTGGTGCCCCCAGTCCTGACTATGGATATAAATCTTAATTTATTTCACTTTTGCTGATGTGAATGATCAATTTCAAGGAATCTTCTCCCGTCTTGGTGATGTTACAAGGGTATTGCATCCCTTCCCCACCCCTCCCCATTTTGGCATTTTTGGGAAGAAATTTACAAAATGTTTTTTTGGGGGGGGGAAGCATTCCCCCCACCCAACAAAGGTGTCTTGATATGGTGGATACACATTGTTTCTAAGGACAAGAAAAATTAACATTTTTCCCCCAAGCCAGCTGCTATGTTTGTGCTGATTTTTGCTTTAAAATCTTTATTCCTTCTGAGGAACAATGATATTGCCACATGATCTGGCAGTGCTGGGTAGATAATGACACTATTAAGAAGGGTCTTGACTTCACTCTAAGGTCCTATGCAGGTATATAGTTGGCACCTATGGGGGTGAAAAGGATAATGGGATCACACAGAGATGCCATCCCTGTATCTGAAAAGCTCGTATTTAGCACTAAGATCTGTAAGGGATAACAAACATGTAAGTTTGAACAGAAGTTTCCATCCAGCGGAAAATCTTGCCCAAACAATGGGCAGTTCAATCAACCTAACACATATACCACCCCTGAACTTCTGCAGATGTTCACTTTCCCTGTAATTTAGGAAGTGCTCATAGTCCACCTCTTTAATGGCTACTTGGGTCACACAATGAGTTTGAAGAGAACCTTGCATTTGTAAATAAAACCTGAGGAAGAATCCAGAGTTTTCTGTATCCTTGTTTGATTCCCTTAAAGTGAGGATGCCTACTGAAGATGTACGTACATGAAGTTAAATTGACAGCACAGAATCTCATCCTGTTACCATTTGAATTCAGACTAAATTGCCTGTTGTTAGCTGTCTTTGGCATCCAGGGCTGTACTAACCCACGGCTAGGGTTGCCAGATACATTGGTACCAAAAGGAGGACATAGAAAGACAAAAAAGAGGGCAGAGGAGGACATATTGAATGTTTCATTTGAATCGTTCCGGATTAAACCCTCAGTCAATACAATTTTTATTACAATTGCTTCCAATAAATGTCTCTTAGTGAACTGAACAAGAAACAGTCATGTTAAAAAATTAAAATAAATTCAATGGAGGCTTTTTTTTCAAAATACAAAAAAATTATTTAAACAGCTAATTGTACAATTACTACCTTATAATTTTTATTAATTACATGACATATTTCTCGGAGGAGCCAACTTTTCACAGAAGATCTTCATTAGCAATCACATATGCATAAAACTGTTCACAGGTAATATTCTTCAAATTGTACTTTGTGAGAATGATGCCTTTTACAGAGTCAACTGTTCCTTTCCTTTGTCCATTGAACATTAATCAAGGAGAAAAGGAAGTTACCTGTAACTCTGGTTCTTCGAGTGGTTATCTGTGAATTCACACTAATGGGTTAATCTGCACCCGAGCAGAGCAGTCTCGGAAGCTTCTATAGCTTTAAGCACTTGGTGCTGGGACCTCCCCTACAGTGGCTATATAACTCTGCCCCGGCACCCAGTGCCTCAGTTCCAAGGAACTGACCAATGCTGCCCAGCAGGCAATGGCACACGTGACAGACAGCGGGGAGGAAGATGGGGAGTGTGAATTCACAGATGACCACTTGAAGAACCAGAGTTACAGGTAAGTAACTTCTTTTTCTCCTTCGTGGTCTGTGTGAATGCACACTAATGGGTGACTGGCAACCTGACTAACCAGGAGGAGGGATGTCACAAAAGTGCAGAAGCCAGGACAGGTCAACCTACCACAGCCTGAGCCTTTTGACGGACATCCACGCAGTAGTGCAAGATGAAGGTAGACGGAGTGGCACATGTGGCAGCGCGGCAGACATCCGCGATGTCCACTCCATGGAGAAAGGCCATTGAGGATACTACAGCTGTAGAAGAATGAGCTCACAATGATTTTGGAAGAGGAGTCTCTGCCAAATTATAGACAAGATGGATGGTCTGGACTATTCATCTAGAGATGTTCTGAGAAGAAGCCGGTGCTCCAAAGGAGGAGCCAGCAAAGGTGACAAAGGGACATTGTGAGGCACATTGTGAGGACATTGTGGTTGTGCGATGCACATAGTATGACAGAGCACACTTCATGTCCAGAGCGTGCAGGGCTGTCTCAGGAAGGACAGTTGGCTAGTTCAAATGGAAGGCAGAAGATACCTTAGGCAAGAAGGTAAGGTCTAGCCGTAAGGTTACTTTGCAAAAAGAAGGTTCTGCTCTGAGTGTAGCCAGTCCTCCAGCCCTGTAAACTGAGGTTATCACCAGGAGAAAGGCAGCCTTGAGGATTAGCAAAGCAGAGCGATGCTAATGCCAAGGGCTTGAAAGGAGGTCTCATAAGTCGCTGAAGAACTAACTGGAGAGATCACTGAGGTGTTAGTGGTCTTATAGGCAGAGCGTATATTTTTCAGGCCTCAGAGAAGTAGCTTGCAGGTAGAATGGGCCAGTCCCAGGTGAAACAGGTGCAGGAGAACCTGAAGGAGTGTGTCCAGAGACATTGGCCTAGTATGTCTTGATGCAAAGTGACAGAACGCCTACAAATTATAGGAGTAGGTCATGGTGGTAGAAGGTTTGCGAGCATGATTAGTGTCTGATACAGTCAGGGAAGTCTCCAAGCCACCAGGTGGAGGGACTTGAGGCCTGGATGAAATATCCGACCCTTGTCTCAAGACAGTAGATGAGGGACTAGCTGCAGCCTGATGTATTCTGTGGCTCACAGGAGCAGGATTGAGAACATGGCCCACTTCTTGTTCGTCCGAGATGCGAAAACTTCCATATCTGGAGTCCCCCACCGATGACAGAGGCGGCAAAAGATGACGTCATCAAGAGCCCACTCGTGAGGACAGGACTGTAGTCTGCTAAGATGTTCTACTACGGAATTGTGGGAACTTAGAATTCTGAGTTGTAGAATTCCAGATCTGGCATTTGTACAACAGGGATACATTTCATGAAATGGACAAAAGATATTTTGCTTGTTTTATTTTTTATGTCTCCCCCCCCCCCCCGAGTATTGCATTGTTATCTGAATCAAATTTCTGTTCGTGGAGAAGAGGAACATGGAGACCTTAGTACTGTATTTAAAAAAATACTGAAAGAAGTACTGTAGTTGGAGCCTCTACAAGGGAGGTGTGTGTACAGAGCAAGAGCCTTCCATCTAGGTTAAAAAATTGCTCCTGTCTGAAACTTTCTAGCTTTTAAGCTGTAGAAGGAAACTGGCAATATTTACTCATCCTTTGCTACTTAATAGAAGAGAAATTTTTACAAAGATACTTTACTGAGTAAAGTCAAAAGTTAAATACAGAATGTAAAGATTATTCTGTAAATAAGGGAGAAGCATTGAAGTACAACCATCATTAAAATAAAACATGACCTCTTCTTACATGTCTTTTGGCCATTTTGAATGAGTCTAAACCCTTAAGAGCACATGAGAAGCTTTTGATACAGGGTAGAATGGAGATGCAGTACCTGAACTTAAAATCAATTTCTTTGCTAGGGGTTGTAAATTTCAGCTTTGTCCCCTATTGCACCCTGTAAATTCAATTTTGCATGAAGTTCGTCTCACAAATAAAATGTACTTTAGTACGGGATCAGAAATCCTTATCTTCCCAAACTATGTCCTTTACAGATTCTCTTGTGGCCAAAACAATCACATGTCACTGGTTTATTTATTTAATCATACTGAGAAACTGCGTATGTTAACTTGTTATTTCTTGCCCAGGTAGGAGAATCCAGACAGATATCAACAATTTTCAACAGTCTTCTCACATTCTTGGGAACAGCAATAACAGCTTAATAACAACAGTCCTTTATTAATAATAATCTTAATCCCTCACCATTTCAGATAACTTCTGAAGTATGTCAACAGGTCTATGAACAAAAGGGGAAGTGTGTGTGTAGAAGAAGTCTAAAGAAGAAGAAAAATGAAACATGACAGAAGTCAAAAGCTGGAAATCTCGCTGTTGTATTTCTGTGGACCACTGCCTTGCCCTGTTGGTCAGGACAAAGCACTATTGACAAACAACACTGAGGAAAATCCACAGATAATTTAAAGACAGAAAGATGTGGACATTGTGACTTTGTAATGAACCAACTGGAAGGCATCAAGAATATAGCTGCAGTGATGATCTCACACATGCCTTAAGTATGGATATGTGGAAGAAAAAGATTAAATGGGCAAGAGTGGAATGATGAAATGATCACATAGGATCTTGTGTGATAAAGAATATGTGTTCAGGAAGATGGGACGGGCCAGAGCTACCTCAAGATATTTTAATATGTGTGAAGCAAAACAGCAAACAGCATCCTCACTTGTTAACCCAAATTAATGTGAATCCCCAAAGTGAAATTATTTTGCCACACAGTGAGGAAAATCCTGTAAACACCTTTGGTGTGGATAGGTGCATTCTATTTTAGTTCATTTCCAGTGCATGTGATAACTGGGAATGGAACAAGAAGTGAGCATTAAGCTGTCAAGGCTCCTTCTGTTGTTAATTTCCAGTATTGTGAGGTGGCTTAATAAGTGAGCCAGGTTTGTGTCAGGATATCAGCTAAATCAATATTCTCCCTCCTCTGCAGAGGGGCTGGGGAATTGAGATTTTTTTATATTTTATTTTATGTTTTTGTTTCTGCTAGACCATCATTGATGTACTGACTCATTTATATTAAAATAATTTCTCTTTTTTGCCTTTATGTGAAGTGCCACTTGAAACTGTGGCTGTGGGCAGCTTCTCAATCGGCTTTACACCCAAGGCAAAGAAAAATATTTAAAAATTTCATCTAAATGATTCAGCACATCAGCGACTATCTAGCAGAGATAAAAATTAGTTTGATGTCCCCGTTCCTTTGCAGAAGAGCAGGGGAAGTGTTCAATCTGCTGATATCCTCAAGGGAATCATATATTAAGCAGAAATGGGGTTTCTTGAGGTCGGTATGTCATTTGGATGTAAAGATCACACCAAATGGCACATAATTCTTCCCTCCAACTTCAAATGAACCTACTTAGCCCATTCCAGTCTGCTCCAATTGTGCCCATGTAGATAAGCCCCGATTCTTTTGCAGAAAGCAGTTTTGAAAATGTGCTGTCGTTAGTCCTGCATATAGAGACAATGAATCCTCATCTGAAGAAAGAACAATAAAGGTTGTTTTTGATTCCTGAAAAAATTGTTTGAGGAAAAAAAGAAAAGAAAACAAAAAAAACATGAAAAGCCCATTTCCTTGTGTAATTACTATCCTGAACAATCAGGAAAAAAAAATTACAAATCACTGGTGTGTCTGTCATCTTAAGATGGAGCACATCCCTTTTTTGTCCCAGGATAAAACCATTCCATGTTCTGGATAAGAAAGCAATAAAAAAAAAACAACAAATATTCCTCAGATTGTAGGAAGCTACTGGGAAGGAGAACAAGCTATTGAAAAAATTAAAGGGACCAGAAGCTGCTGAATAAGGTGATGAATAATAACACCGCACACAGATCACAAGATAAGGCTAGGGTTGTGATGTGTCAGTTTGGAAAACAGTCTGCTTTTTTTCATCCACCAGATTCAATGCAGTCCCGGTCAGGAGATTAACATCTCTATGCCCCTATACGAGAAAGATCTGGATGTCCCAGACAACCCAGATAGTGTGGTTGCTGATCTTGAGCCAGATATCCTGGAGAGTGAAGTCAAGTGGGCCCAGATCAGTACCACTAAACTCACTGCTTTGTGCTGACACTTCTTAAGATGCTTTAATGAATTACAGAGAAAGAAAGGAAGAGCTTTCTCCAACTTGGTTCGATATAGTTTAATGCCATTTTTGAGAAGCATTTGCAATCATGCCGCTTTAATTTCAATACTACATGGACAGAGTTTCTGGTTAAATATATCCAAGCCTAACACAAATCAGTCCTGGACAATCCAGATAGTGTGGTTGTTGACCTTGAGCCAGATATCCTGGAGAATGAAGTCAAGTGGGTCTTAGAAAGCATTGCTAACAACAAGGCCAGTGGAAATGATGGCATTCCAGTTGAACTATTTAAAATCTTAAAAGATGATGCTGTTAAGGTGCTACATTCAATATGCTAGCAAGTTTGCAAAAACTCAGCAGAGGCCAGAGGATTGGAAAAGATCAGTCTACATCCCAATCCCAAAGAAGGGCAGTGCCAAAGAATGCTCCAACTACTGTACAATTGCACTCATTTCACATGCTAGCAAGGTTATGCTGAAAATCCTCCAAGATAGGCTTCAGCAGTATGTGGACTGAGAACTCCCAGAAGTACAAGCTGGATTTCAAAGGGGGAGAGGAACTAGAGACCGAATTGCTAACATGCACTGGATTATGGAGAAAGCCAGAGAGTTCCAGAAAAACATCTACTTCTGCTTCATTGACTATGCAAAAGCCTTTGACTGTGTGGACCACAGCAAACTATGACAAGTTCTTAAAGAAATGGGACTGTCTGACCACCTTATCTATCTCCTGAGAAATCTACATGTAGGACAGGAAACAACAGTTAAAACTGGATATGGAACAACTGATTGGTGCAAAATTGGGAAATGAGTACGACAAGGCTGTATAGCGTCTCCCTGCTTATTTAAGTTATATGCAGAATACATCATGCGAAAGGCAGGACTGGATGAATCCCAAGCCGGAATTAAGATGGCCGGAAGAAATATCAACAACCTCAGATATGCAGATGATATCACTCTGATGGCAGAAAGTGAGGAGGTATTAAAGAAACTCCTGGCAAATAGAAAGGGAAGATATGGAGGCAGTGACAGTTTTTTACTTTCTTGGGCTCCATGATCACTGCAGATGGTGACAGCAGCCGCGAAATTAAAAGATGCCTGCTTCTTGGGAGGAAAGTGATGACAAACCTAGACAGCATCTTAAAAAGCAGAGATATCACCTTGCTGACAAGGGTCCATATAGTCAAAGCTATGGTTTTTCCAGTAGTGATGTATGGAAGTGAGAGCTGGACCATAAAGAAGGCTGAAGAATTGATGCTTTTGAATTGTGGTGCTGAAGGAGACTCTTGAGAATCCTCTGGACTACAAAGAGAACAAACTTATCCATTTTGGAAGAAATCAATCCTGAGTGCTCACTGGAAGGACAGATCCTGAAGCTGAGGCTCCAATACTTTGGCTATCTCATGAGAAGAGAAGATTCCCTGGAAAAGACCCTTATGTTGGGAAAGTGTGAAGGCAAGAGGAGAAGGGGACGGCAGAGGATGAGATGGTTGGACAGTGTCATTGAAGCTACCAACATGAATTTGACCCAACTCCGGGAGTCTATCGAAGACAGGAGGGCCTGGCATGCTGTGGTCCATGGGGTCATGAAGAGTCGGACACGACTTAACAACTAAACAACAACAATGCCCCTCATTTATTAAAGAAATCAAGATATAGCTCCCTCTCCTTTGGTATAACTAAATGTTCGTTATGCTGGCGAGCCTCCTTCACCAGCGCAGGATGCCATTAATTTCAGACTATGGATAGGTGAAACTGTGGATACTGAGCCAGCAGATACAGGGGTACAACTGTATGTCCAGCCTGAGAGAAACAGATGTCTACTCAACTCTGTTAATACTGCCCATAGGGGAAAAAACCCAAGCATTTAACCCTTGCAGTGCAGGAGCAGTTGTTTTTATTAAACTAAAAACTCAGCATTCAGGTTTTAATTGCAGTATTGGCACTTTGAAATAAATAAGTTGATTTTGTGTTGCAGTTTGGGCACTCAGGCTTAAAAAGGTTCACCATCACTACCCTATGCTGTGGCGGGTAGTACAGATAGAACAGGTTTCGGTGAGTCCCATAGCAATAATAGGTAATGCATGGCACATCTGATCTTCCAGCGCTGCAGATTGTGTGATTACAGTGCTCAGGGGGTGGGGAAAGATGTGCTGGGGCAGCTCCCGGACTGTTGACCAGCAGTCAACAATGAGGAGGGCGTTTGAGGTCCAGGGGTGGTCAAATTTGGATTCTTGCTGTTTGCATGACTGTGGGAACTTGGGGCTGAGGACTCGCCCATTATCTTGGTTAGGGGTCTGTTGAGACCCACCTGCAGAACCTGATTACGCACTACCACAGGACTCCCTTTTAATCAAAGAAATTAATGATTATTTAAATAAAGTGTGGCTCATGTTTATTCCACTTATTTGTCTTGTGTCTTTATTCCGGGGTGGAGGGATAATGTTTGTTCCATTGGTGAGCCTCTTTTGCCAGCGCAGGACACCATTATCCTCCTCCCTGGATAGTGCGAGACATGCTTACCTCACAAGATCATCTTAGGAAGGGTGGAGAGGAGTGGGTTACTTAAGGGAGGCTCCTCCCTCTCCTGGTCCTCTTCTATTCTTGCATCCCACCCACTCACCCTTTATTTACTAGTGTGAGTTATACTGATAATCTTTTTGGGGCTGGATAGGAATTTTTGACCCGCATCCTGATTGGCTGTTGGAAGTGGGGATTTTTTTTGCCTATCCCACACTGGTAGGGGGGTAGGGCATATTGGTTAACTAATTGGTCACACAGGCGGTTAGTGAGGATAGGACACATTTCAGTGAGTCCCATAGCAATCATAGGTGGCACATCTGATCTCCCAAGTGCTGCGGATCATGCAATTACAGTGCTGGGGAGGGGAGATATGCTGGGGCCACTCCCAGACCAACAGTCAACAATGAGGAGGACGCATGAGGTCTGGGGGTGGTCAAATTTGGGCCAGCCAAGTTCTTGCTGTCTTCACGACCATGGGAACTTGGGGCTTGGGACTCACCCATTATCTTGGTTAGGGGTCTGTTGAGACCCCTCTGCAGAACCTGATTCTGCACTACTGTGTGTGTGTGTGTGTGTGTGTGTGTGTGTGTGTGTGTGTGTGTGTGTGTGTGTGTGTGTGTGTGCGCACGCGCGCACGCGCGCGTGTGTGCGTGTGTGAGAAAGAGAGAGAGAGAGAGAGAGAGATGCAACTTTATATTTTAGGTAACTTTTAAAAATACACATGTTCCCCAAGCATTATTGCAAGGAATTTTAATGAAAATTAGATAGAGCACTAATCCTGAAAAATGTATTAAATACAGGTGTAGAGTTTAAAGTGTCTGATTTTCTTCTACTTTTCTTCATCCTTCCAATGGGTTTTAGGAGACTTTATTGGATAAGGTAGAGTCCTAGGATAAAAACATGAAACATTTCAAAAGGATTGCTGTATAAACTAAAGAGTTATGGGTGACAGACCAGTTTAAAATTTCCTTTCGTTTCCTTCCCAACTGGAGCCAAAGTCACAGAAAGTGCAGGAGGACGGGGATGGATGGTGGATATAGAGTGAAGGGTGACAGAGGCAAAAGGATGTAGACATATAGCATTTTCCAAACAAGCATCCAGTGATACACTCTTTCAGGTCCCACAGATCTTACCAAAATTGTTTTTAACATTTCTGCTCTTGAGGAAAAGTCTAGCTTAAAAAGTACTGAGCATTGAATTAGTCCTGTGATGTATTACTTTACGATCCCACCTCTAAAGCATCAAGTTTAAAGAGCTCTAGTAAAATCATTAACTCCAGTTACACCCTGGAATTGACAGTCAAAACACAACAATCCCTCCCCACCTCTCTACACTCACCCCCACCCTTACATTCTCCTTACATGAAGAACTTCGGTTGAAACTTACAAATCTCTGTACCCCTTAAAAATGAAATTGTCAATAAACCTTCAGGAATGTTCAGAATCAAATTGGGTCTGCTCCAGAGGATTCTTACTTTGATTCAATCACCTTTCAAATCTGTTCAAGTCAGCAGAATTGGTGCTATTCTCCTCTGAGGTTCCCTCAGGATCTCTTTTGATTTAGGAACTCTTTGGGTGCCTTGAAACAGGGAGAATCTTCAATATCAGCAAATTACTACCAGATCAGCACTGCTGGGATGGGGACCACTGGTGGTGACCCAGTTGCAATTTTCTTATCTTAAAGAACAACCTCCACCCCCACCCCCATCCCAAGGCTCTCAAAGGCTTTCACAAGTCAAAAGGGATTCCCTAGGAAGTTGCAAATCCTGAAGGATTGGGGAAGGAAGCTTTAAGTTAAATGTAATTGAATCAAAGAGTCACTGGGTGGACTGTTGATGTCAACAGCAGTTATCTTGGAGTTGCTGTGCCAAATGGATTCCAGCTACTGAATGAATTGTATCAATCAAGGAACAAAACAAAACAGAAGTAAAAACAAAAAAATAAAAAGTAAGACAAAAACATTGTGCCACCTTAAAGACTCTCTGCTGCATTTCATTCTGAGCTTTCAAGGACAATTCCACTTCTCCAGACATAATGAAACATAGCTCCTAAGATTTTATAAAAAGTTATTTTAGAGCATGGCTTGGTTTTCATATACTATCAAAACAATCATAAACTGATCTTGTGCAACAAATTGTTGTGCAGTGGTGATGTTTAAAAGAACCAGGCTGCCTGCCATTATTCATTTCCATCACAGTAGCAAGAGGGAAATTATGCCCAGTGTCTTCCTGGTCAACTTCATATGCATGGGTCATGAATATGAAATGTGAAGGAGAATGTGAAATGGTGAGGACTTTTTTTGAGGCAGGCATTGACATGTGGAAAATGGCAGCAAAGCAGTTTTAGGAGGAGGAAAGTAATAAAATGCAAGAATTATATAACCAGGCCATTGAAATGTTTTTGTCAAAACAGCACATTATGTTCTTCAGTATAACCCTAATCTAAAGAAAATTCAACACAGTCGGAGAATATGCTGCAAATGATTCAGCCAGTTCTTTCCACTTCAGTGAATGAGTATCAGCCATGAGGCTGCCTGCCATCATATGACTTTTCATTCCATGCACAATTTGCATTTGATCTATGAAAGTAGGTTACTTTTTAAAATGTCTGAATGAACCCTAGATGGGTCCATGTTTAGTTCCACATAACTGAACTGACTGAAGTAGTCTTCTTCACACCAGTCTTCCCACATCAACCCCTCCAGATCCTGATTGATTGATTGATTGATTGAGTTTGCTCTACCACACCCGCTAGTGCTGCAGCACTACTATGGGTGGGTCACATGAATTAGACAATTAAATAGTTGATATGATAAAACCATAAACCTCTAACTAGTAAAAACAGGGCACCAAAGCATTAATAAAAACTGTATAAATACGGGGGGGGGGGGAATACAGAGATGCAATCATCAATAACTGAACCTCCATTCATCTACGTAAAAGTACTTTGGCTCAACTAGGGTTGGAGGGGTTGGAGAGAGCCATGTTTTTAGTAGTCTCTTAAATGTCACCAGAGAGGAGGCAAGGCAAAGCTCCTCCAGGAGCTGATTTCAGAAAGATGGAGCCACCATCTTCTCACAGAAGGCCGTACTTCTCATAGAAGATTTATGAGCCTCCCTCAGGCTGGCTACCTGGAGGAGCCACATGTGCAATGACCTGGTGGGTCAGGCAGTGGACATCGGTGCAAGACGCTTCACCAAGTAACATGGGCCCAAAACATGGAGGGCTTTGTACATGAGAGTCAAGATTTTGACTCACGTTCCCTTACTCTATCCTGTGAGTCAATTTTTTTTCCCTGATGAGGTGATATTGGAGTGGGATCCCTGAAAATTTGAGGCATCTTCTATGAGTGGAGACCTAGACCAGCCCTAGATCATGCACTTCCCCATCCTGTGATTCCACATGCTAGATTTGAAAAACAAGATGGTTTCAATTGTTCCTATGTCCACTTTTTTTGTAATCTGGTACAAGGGCCAGTTTGGAGCAGCCATTAGAAAGACATTAAATCTGCCATTTTAGTATTTAGAAAAATGATGGTGATAACTAGAGATGGGGGTATTCGTATTTGTATACGAATACAAATATCCCCCCACAGATGGACGTAATGAGGGTACGGCCCTCTGGGGCTGGACTGACCATTTACTGTCCACTGTTGCCGCGGGCTCTGCACTCCCTTCCTGTCACTCCAGAGCACTTGGTTGGGCAGCTACTCTTCCACCTGGCAGAGAGGCTTGTTGTCCCGCCTTCTGCCAGGAGTGGCTAATTGACCGTGAGCTCCAGAGCAATAGGAAGGGAGTGCGGAGCCCATGGCAGCAGCGGATGGTGAGTGGACAGTCTGGACCCAGGGGGCTGAACCTTCATTATGTCCATCTGTGGGGGGACATTTGTATACAAATACAAATGCCCCCATCTCTAGTGACAACCAACATAACACCCTATAGCTAGCTTCCTAATTCTAATATATTTGAGTTATATTTTCCTCTTCATATTTTAAAAGACAAAACTTGGGCTCAGTTTTGTTCTTGTTTGACTTATTTGTTTATTTAAATATTTTTACCCCTCCCTTCTCCTTGAAAAGGGCGAAAAGCGGCTTACAATAATGAAAGACAATATTTAAAGTTGAAAACAATGAGTCTACAACAGTGGTTAACATCATTAAAGGACAATATTTTAAAACAAGGAAAAATGAATAAAAAGGCACCTTACATCATTAAAAGGCAATATTAAGGCAAAGATCAATAAGTATACAAAAACTTTTTTAAAATGTCATTTTGAGAAATGGAAAACACAAATAGTACTAAAAATCCAGTCAAAGCAGTAATGTATTACAATCTATATAAAAATCACACACAGGTAGCTGGTTACTGAGGGAAGGCTTGCCTGAAGAGAAAAGTTTTTGCCCACTTGCAGAAGGAAAACAAAGATGGTGCCAGCCTGGTTCCCTATGGGAAAGAGTTTCAAAGTCTTGGAGCAGCAACAGAGAAGCCCCTCTCTTGTGTCCCCATGAGATGATCCTGTGACGGTGGCAGGAATGACAGAAAGGCCTCTCTTTATTATCTTAACACCCGAGCCAGCTTATAATGGGGAGATACGGTTTTTGAGATGGCTTGGACCCAGGCCATTTAAGTCTTTATAGGTTAAAACCAGCACTTTAATTATGCTTGGTAACTGATCGGCAGCCAGTGGAGCAGCTGTAACAGGGGTGGCGGGTGGCTGGTGGGAGGCATTATGTGATTCTTGTAACCAACTCCAGTTAGCAATCTGGCTGCTGCATTTTGGACTCATTGAAGTTTCCCATCACTTTCCATAGGCAGCCCCACATAGAACACATTATAGTAATCCAGCTAGGAGGTAACTAGGTCATGTATCACAGTCTCCAGATCAGATCTCTTGAGAACTTACTCACTGTCTTTCCTGTTCAGTGTTTAATTATACAGACAGAGAGAGAGAGAGGAATCATCAGATGATCACAAGAGAACACTCTTTCCCTCCAACAAGACTACGCTAAGTTCTTTTCCTTACATTTTCTTGGTAAAGTTTTGTTCCCAGATGAAAGGAGCAGAAGATCAAATGTCTGTGTTTGCTTTCCTGTTGCCCTTGGTATTCTCTGCTTTGCCTCTCAGGAATCCATCCCAGGGCTTCAAGAATAATTCATGGGAATACATCACATGTAACAATATGGAAAGAAAAGTGTCAGACTAATAAAGGAAGCAAATACGAGCAATTGTTCAACTCCTTTCCGACAATAAATTGTTCTATGTGCTTCAGTTTGTCTCAGGAAACTAGCAAGGAAAAAACCTGACAGGATTAAAGACTGCTTATGATTAAATTGGAGCACTGTCTCCAAATCACATTGCCAGCCTTGGTCTTGATCTGTCTGTTCTGCTCATATTTGTGGGTGAGTGTGCTCTCATCTTTATAGTCATAAAGCCTCCTTAGAACTACTTACCAACTGGACCAATCATTGAGTTGGATCCAAAGTCTTCCTTGAGCTCCTAGATGAGTCTATCAATACTCCAGTGCAGTGGTCTCCAACCTTGGGCCTCCAGATGTTCTTGAACTACAACTCCCAGAACCCTTCACCATCACCTCTGCTGGCCAGGATTTCTGGGAGTGGAAGTCCAAGAACATCCGGAGGCCCAAGGTTGGGGACCACTGCTCCAGTGGGTGGAAAGAGGGGTGGGGCATGTGATTTGTATTAATTTTCCTTTGTAGTTCCAAAGTTCCAGAGAACCTCCCAACTATCAAGGGGATTTTTTCAGGAGAAATATGGGGCTACAGAAGGAAGGAAGTATCAGTGAACTCTTTCCCCCAGTTTCAGCCAACAGGAATTCTGTGCTGAATATGTAAATTGTCACTGGTCTCGTCATTGCATGTCATGGTGAGGAACCACAAGATTCTTCTTGTCCATGGTGTCTTGTAGCAGTGCTCTCAATAACGCAAGAGCACGGATCTCTCTCTCTCTCTTTTGTGTGTGTGTGTGTGTGTGTAGAAAATTTCTGTAAATAATGTTTTAACATGAATGCTTGCAATGGATGATGCTTTGTTGCATAGGTTTTTAAGGATCAGAAGCCTTGCAGGGACACCTGTACGTTTTTTTAAACAACCGCCTAATAATTCTGTGCTTGCAGTATTTTTTTATCATTTATTTATTTATATAATTTTCCCCATCCCACCTTTCTTCTTAAAAAGGAACCACTATTTGCACTTTAGTAGGGACTTGGTGGTGCTAAACCGCAGAAGCCTGTGCTGCATGGTCAGAAGACCAGCAGTTGTAAGATCGAATCCACGCGACGGAGTGAGCCCCTGTCGCTTTGTCCCAGCTCCTCACCAACCTAGCAGTTTGAAAGCATGCAAATGCAAGTAGATAAATAGGTACCACCATGGTGGGAAGGTAAAACGGCGTTCCCTAGTCATGCTGGCCATGTGGCAGTGGAAACTGTCTTCAGACAAGCGCTGGCTCTACGACTTGAAAATGGGATGAGCAACACCCCCTAGAGTTGGACACGGCTGGACTAAAAATGTCAAGGGGTACCTTTACCTTTACCTATTTGCACTTCACTTCTTGAAAAGGAATGATACTAGTATTCTATACATATAATTTGTGCAGATTAGGCTGGACATGGGTTCCTGATCCACTTTATGGGCCAATTCAAGGCTTCTGAATATATCCCAATTTTGCCTCATCTGATTCAATTTGTGCCCTAGAGCTGAAACTCTCTGTGTATTTGTAAAGTCAATGCAGTGGAAAGCCAAACAGAGATAACGTTTTTGTTTTTGCATGATTCCATACAATTTCTGAAGAACAAGAGGGGGAATAAATTACTCGCTGTTGGCTTTAAATTTCACACTGATAAGGATTTGTGTGTATTGTTGTTGTTCTGTGCAGTGAAGTTGGAACGAACTTACAGTGACCCTAATAGGGCTTTCAAGGTAAGTGAGATATTTAAGGAGTTTTTTAAAAAAATCAGTTCCACTGGCCCAGGGATTCAAACCCTGTTCTCCAAAGTCCATCACTCTATCCCCTACACCACACTGGGTACCTTTTGTGTGTAGTAGACACATTTAAAGGTACTTTTCAAAAAAGGAAAGGAAAAGAAAAGATCGCACTCCCAAGCCAACTACACCAGAGCACAGAGTGCTGTCCTCTGAAGATGCCGGCCACAGAGACTGGCGAAACATTAGGAAGAACAACCTTTAGAACATGCCCAAAGAGCCCAAAAAACCCACAACAACCAAAAGAAAAGATATTTTGTCCACCCAGCCAGTATCCTTCCTACTCATACATACCACAAGCGCCCGCAAAAGGAAGACAGGAAAGCAGCTCCTGGCCGTCAAAAATATGTGCAGACAGAGTCACCAAAATCTGACCTTATCAAAGAGACAGCAGCGTCTGTGATTCCATAATATTTAGACATCCATCTTACCCAACCACAAACTACTGAGGAAAATAAAACATTCATGTATTTAAAACAGATTTAAACAATGCGATTTTCTTTTAAAAAGTACAAACTGGCTTAGGCTGAAAATAGAGAGGACTTACATGGTTTCCATCACTTGCTCAGCCTAAGCGCTTGACATATATTCAGGAACAAAGAATTCTACCACTGCAGAGATGCTAGCAGGACTGCCTCGATGTGTTTTCCAAACCTGACATATAGTTAAAGGGGTGTTCTGGTTTAATTTTAGGGACATAAAAGAAAATGCAATCAGTCTCTGACATGGATTGGCTGCAATCCATTCAGGGACACATAGATCAAGTACTTTCAGTTGTGCTTAAGATGCTGAATTGGATGACAGCAAAAAGGCTACATCAGCCTGATGTGCCGTTCCCTTGCCTTCATTAGGAGAAGAGCTATTATCATTTGTCAAACTGTTGAAGATTCAGTCAAGGGCAATGCTACGTCTACCTTCCTGCAATATGGGGGCATGATTTTAGCAAAGCATGAACGGTGGTTTCTGAATTTGGATGTGTCAGGATTAGTGAGGACTGGACATGATCCAGTCAAAAGAGGGAATGGCTCTTTTACTTTCTAAGCTGATTCAAATTTCACATTCGTACACATCAATTTCTCAGAGTTTACTTGCAAAACTGGAATAGCTATGTGGGACGCATTTGAAGTAGAATGCTGTCGTGAAAACCACTGCTAAGGACCCCACCCCACCCAAGAGTAATCTTGGAGCAAGCAGGTCCACCACAGCATGAAAAGCGTCGCTATAGCATTGTTTTTTCAGTCCTGCCTCTTCAAACGCCATTGCTTAGTTTAACAGAGGCGTTCCTGCACCAATTCTTTAAAAAGCTATTTTTAGAGTAATTAGCTACCATTACAATTCTGAAGTCCCAACATCGAATAATTATTTGCAATTACAGTGACTATTTAAAAAGTAAGCAGTTGCTTTTTTTACTATTTAAAAATAACTGGCTGTTTTCTCATTTCTAAAAGTAAGTAACTGGTTGCTTTTTAGTTGTGTTATCAAAATACAAATTTGGATGCTGGACTGTGGTATGATTCTCCTCTGGTCTAGATCACTTGTTGCCTTAACAGCCACAAGAACACATGAGGCAGCAGCATGATTCAGCACTCACGTTATGTCATATTCCCTATATTTTAATAACTATAACTGCAAATGGAGTATTTCATTTCAATTGTAAAAGGAGTGAAGTTGTCTCTCATTATGCTGCAAAAGTAATGTAATGTGGTTATACCTCATTTGTTGGAGGAAAGGGACTCCTTAAAGGATGGATGGATGTTATGACCATAGGTCAATCATGTTAGAAATACAAAACTAAAATACAATAACAAATCATATAGTATTGACAATCAGTACAAAGCATTCTGAAATTCAAATTTCAGTTAGGAGTAAGTTTCTAATCTAATTGGTAAAGTGATCTAGTCATCTATTTCCTTAATATCCAAGCTGCTGCACAAACTTTTGCAACCTCAACTATAATTTCACTTGAGGAATAGGAGTGGAGAAAAGAAATGTAAAATTTATCTTGTTGATTGTAAGAGATACATGGGCATCTTCTCTCAAGAATGGCTGTAGGCAGAGCATTGAAATGGACCAGGGTGAAAGTTCTCTGAATTAGTCATTTGTAAGTCCTTGCTTCCACATAGTTGGAAACAGTAGATTGTAGCCCGGATGTGGAAGAATAGAGTGTGTGACTACAGAAAGCAGATGTCTTTCTTTTGCTCCTCAGCCATGAGTTAAGGAGGTATAAGCAACTAAACACCAAGACAAGGCAAAAAAAAAAAAACAAATACAAATGAGTTGGCTTCGCATTATGCCCGTCTTTCAAGAGCTTCATTCACAAATAGCCAGCTATCTCAAAAACTATCAATTTATTCTCCTTAAGGAATTGGCCAGGATGGAAATTTATTATGTTTGGCTTTGTGTGGGAGCCCAGGAGACAAGGACACACTAGGCAACTTCCCCTTCAAATCACAGGCTTAGATCTAAGAGAGCTGTAAACACCTTCAGGGGCCAGCAAGATAATGAAACAAAACATGTGTTGGGAAATGTTATGCAATAAGAAGAGGATAAAACACAGACATTCAGTCCTTTTAACCATTAATTGTGTTCTGTATGGAACCGGCATGCTGAATCTCTTCAGTCAGTCAATTCAGAAGGATCCCATTCACTTAAACTAGCTTGAATAACAGTCCTCGTTACTTGATACAATTGGATCCATACTATTTTGTCTCTGCCAGTTATAGAAACCGTAGCTTAGAATTCCTATGAAACAAAAACTTCACAATGTCCCTTACAAACAGTTGGAACATGGAGAGCTTCTTGAATAAACATTTCCTTGCATCTTTTTAACCTACTGTATTCCCTGAAGTTCTTATGCCATTACTGATTTTTAGAATTCTCCAGAAAATTCTATCCATTTAAGAAGTGGCAAACATTTGGCTCACCTGACGTGCTGAACTATGACCCTGTGGTCTCTTATCACTGGTCATGCTGACTGTGTCTTCTGGGAATTGAAGTCATCTGGGGAACCTTTCATCTAGCTAATTGCCTATCCTTCCATTTTAATTTAGATTTTATAGTATATGATAGTTCATCTAGCTTCTGCCTACTGTTCAGTTGTGGGTGATTTATATTGTGTCTATCCATATTACAAATAATATTGCAACTAGTTATTGGTTTTGCAGTGAAAGTCCCATACTTTACCAAAGTTTTCCTTTTTCTCACAGCTTAACAGAAAAATAACACACTTTTTACATAGCAACATTTGTTGACTATTGTTTGTTAATAACTTTTCCAGGAAGAAGAAGGAAAAATTCATTGTGACTAGATGTAGAATCTGCTGGCATGCTCAAAAACTTACACAGTGTCCAAGCTGTTCCTAAGCGCCAGTTTCCAATAACACAAACCATTCCTTCCAAACAACCATCATGTACTGGTAGAAAATTTTTCCAAGAATGGTAAGAGGATAAGGAGAAAACAGTACGATAAATATCTTAAAGCCTTTGATACATTATATGATTTATTTATTTATTTTTGGTTCACGTTATGCACTTACGTAAAAGAAAATGCAAAATGCCAGTACTTTCTTCCTTTCCATTCAAAATACTCCTGTTGATGTCACTGGCACAAATCCTGTTGATTTGCATAGTAAGTCACAATTAAAGTTGGCCCTTTGAACCAATGTGGATTCGTTAAGTCCACTCCATAAGTTCTACTGATTCCATGGACCTACTCTAGAAGCAACTTACAAGATTTTAACACCAATGGGGTTTTAGCCACTGAATCTTTTCTTCACCAAGAAAATGGTTCAAAATCCAGTGAAGCAGTTAAAAGAGAAACAATTTTATCCAGAAATATTCATATATGCAGCAATGAGCGACAGGCAGGGACCTTTTCCTCCTTGGTCTGAAAAGGTGTTTGGTGTGATCTGTTTCAACAACACTTAGTGAGTGTGATGAATTTAATTATATAGGACCTATAGGAATAAACCAACTCTCTTAGCCAATAAGTGGTGTGGCGTTTACCCCATGGACCCTGCTTCTCTCCCCAAACACAGAGCTCACATGGTATCCCAGCATGCCCTCTGACACGCTGCCACCAGTTGATCTCTTTATCAACTTCTTTTACAGTGGTGCCTCGCTTAACGAGCGCACCGTAGAACGACGAATCCGCATAGCGAGGGGGTTTTTTCGATCACAACTGCGATCGCAAAGCGATGGCCCCAATGGGCGAAACTTGCATAGCGAAGGTCGGTAAGCGTTTCGCTTACCGACCTTCACTTTGCGACCCGCGGATCAGCTGTTCGGCGGCTCCAAAATGGCCGCCAGAAGCCCCGAAATGGCTGCGCACAGCATTTTCATGCCCTCGGTAAGCGAGGGGAGGGCGCGAAAATGGCTGCCGGCCATAGGAAAACATCGCTGAACAGTGAGTTTTCGGCCTATTTGGAACGCATTAAATGATGATCCGTTCAGCGATGTTTTCACATAGCGAAAGACAAAGGTCCATCCAGTACTGACTTTTTAACAGAACAGGTTTATTGATTACATGTGGTTTCCAGGATCGAATCATGTGACGGAGTGAGCTCCCATCACTTGTCCCAGCTCCTGCCAACCTAGCAGTTCGAAAGCATGTAAAAATGTGACCATGGGAACTGCTTTCGGACAAACATTGGCTCTATTGCTTGGAAACGGGGACGAGCACTGTGCCCTAGAGTTGGACACGACTGGACTAAATGTCAAAGGGAACATTTACCTTATTTTATTGACTTACATATTTTGTAAATGCTCCAAATGACATCATTGATGGGGTGTACAACAATGGCCTAAAATTGAATAAATAAAAGGATGCTTTACTTTCTTTTTGAAAAATTGTGCTGGTGAGGAATTCTACATAGCACAGTGTTGGGGCTTCCACTGAAAAGGCCGTGCTCCTTGCAGTGCATACTCCAGCTTTTCAGTAAGACAGAACTTGGAATAAGGCCTATTCAGAAACAGAAGCAGGGAATATTGTGTTCTGGGGATGATTATACAAGAAGTATCAAGCAAGACAGATCAAAACAACTGTGATGTTTTACCATGTAACCCGCCTTCCCACCAGCAGATAACAATTGGAACATTCCCCCCTTTTCTCACTGCCACCAATGGATTTCCTTTATCCACAATGTATAAAGAACTTTATTCAGACCCTTGTCAGATGGCTGCCAACAGAACTGATTTATTGAAAGGTATTAACTTTAATCAGAATCACGGATGTTATTTATTCAATGCATATAATCAAATCGTTCAAATATAATATATCTTGGCACCTTCACCACCTGCTCTATTTATCTTGACCAGCTTATCTTTATTATTATTTCTTCTCACTGTCTCCTGGACTGTCTCTCTGTATCTCTCTGCTTCTTTCTCTGCTTCACTCTCTACCTTTCTATCTGCCTATTTGATTTTCTCCTGCCCCCTCCTTATATTCTGCTGACTCCGCCCCTCCACTCCTCTCATAGGCTCATGCAAACGAGAACCAGACTGTGACAGGAGTGATGTGGGGCAACCATCACAACAACCCTAGCTAATTAGGGCTTAAAACATCATACCAGGCCTTTGTGTGGTGGAAATTCATGGGAATAGTTTCATTTTCCTGCAAAATAAATAAATAAACTACATAAAATAAATGGTGGGATTTGTACTTTGTTTCTCATCCCCAGTGGAAATAGATGCTTCACCCAAGATCTGAAGTCATCACCACCACCCCTGATGCTTTCCCCATTGCTTCAGGTAAGTGCTGACCCCCCTGGAAGAGAATATAGGGATGTGTAGAGATGCCCTTATTGGTGAAGGTTTCCTCAACTCTAGAAGACACGAGGCACTGAGATATTTCTTGGCTTCAACAAGACAAGGTGCTCTTCCTTTTTGTTAATTTTTTTCCTAAAATAAAAATAAAACAAACAACAGTCTCCTGCCTGCTGTCTCTCTCTTTCTCTCTGCCAAGTTCTATCCTGGAAGTACTTTGTGGGCTCTTTGAGATGTGGGCACTAGGGTGAGGAGGAAGACCACCAGTATTCCTCCAGAATACTGACACTTTCTCTCTCACATGCCTGGAAGCCAGCAATGGCTTTTACTCCATAAGCTGCTCTGCGCCTCTATAGGGAAGGTACTGTGCAGAAATAGGTGACTAATGTGCCCCGTAGGTATCCAAGCGTAAAGTTGTTTGGTGGTGTTAGGTCAAATTTTTCAGGCAAGAGTTCAAACTCCCAGTCTTGCAAATGGCAGCTACCTCCCATGAAGTTTGGTTTTATGACTGGCGGCTTCTTCAGTTTCCCAGATGGAGGAGGAGGGTGTGCCAATATTCCAACCTGCTGCTCTTGCAACTGGCCATCACTTCCTATGATATCTATGGTGTTTTGTGGGGGTGGCCAGTGTCTAAATTCCCACAGAAAGAAATAGTGACAGAGGGCAATAGATCTCCAGACCCTACTGAAGTACTCCTCAATTTTTTACAAGCAATTCCATTAGCATGATCAAAGAAGATATACTTCACATTGTTGTTATGTGTCCTCCAGTCTCACGCAAAGTACAGTGACCCTAATGAGGTTTTCTAAGTGGATGAGATATTTAAGGAGTGACTTTACTGCACACCCCCTGTGAGTTTTTCTGGCTGAAGGGGGATCACAACCCACGTCGCCTGAGTTCTAGTTTGTCACTTTATCCACTACACCACACTGTCTCTCAAATCAGTTACCAGACTAGGGAGCTGGACTCATGGCACTCATTCTTTCATGCAAAGCCTGAGAGAAGACTAACATTCACTCTTGAGAGAAGGCAAAGAGGTAGAACGAGAGGATCTAATTAATCTCTGGCATCTAATTCATCCCCAGGATCATATCAGTGCCTAAAAAGCTTCAAACACTAGAGATTTGGAGAAGTTACCAGTTTGTATTACAGTTGCCCAGAATCCAGCACCAGAAGCCACATCTCTTTGTGTGTACATGCGAGATCATGAACTGCTGGGTAGCTCAACTGTTTAGTTATTTGGCTGTGGAGCCAGAGGTTATGAGTTTGATTCCCTGCTGGGCCTCCTTGTCAGAAACTGGATTTGATAATCCACAGGGTCTCTTCTAGCTCTGCAGTTCTCAGATGATGATCATCATGATGGTGCATAGTCAAGCCTGTTCCCTTGCTTGGAGGTTCATTTGGAAGCGGATCACTGTCAGCGTACACACATAACACCAATACATCCCTGTCACCCAGAGATCAGATCATTTCCAAAATAAACCTGGACTTTGTTTTTATGGACGAGAGCATGAATGCTGCATGAGAAACTGTAAAGCCTTCATTTTCCTGTGCCAAAGGTACCTCCACAGTTATATCTGTACTTGTGGTATTATCGGCTTTAATTCTGTGGCACAAAAAAATAAATTGAATATGCACGATGATTACTGGTAATCATTACTTGCAGGAAAAGCAAGAGCAGATGGAAACATCTGGTTGCTTCTCAGTTGTGCCAGTGGAACATATTTACTGTGTTTTTGTGTTATGTTGTTTGTGGGAATCTTTATCCGTTGGTTTGAACTTGATTGATGGTATGACTCATGAAATTATAATAAGATTTGTTAAAAACTTGCATTGCCAATATTTTAAAAGAAACCTTGACGTGTTGCAAACATGATGCCTTTATTTTCAAACTCTTCCAGCATCATAAACTCGTTTTCTCACAGTATACCAGTTTTCTTTTCAAAAACTAGATATTGCAATATATGTAGAATACTGATTGACCAGAAGTCAATAGAACAGGAAATATTGAATCATATTCATTCAATCTTGTCATTTAACTGAGACAGATTTACTAGTGCTCAATTTTAGTGGGATCACTATTGAAGAAATGTCAGTAGTAAAAGTACTGGTGCCTAGAACATGGGAAAGTTACTTTTTTAGAATACAACTTCTTAAAAACCCCAGCTATTAGTTCTACGATTCCAGCACTTATAATTAGAACACAGTAGCTTTTCTAAACTCTTTTAGTACCAAATATACTTATACAGTACTTTGTCAGGAAAAAAAATGCATGCTATCAGAACGTATAGTAACTTTAATTTGTATGAAGTAGCATCAGTTCTTCCTGATACATGTGACAAGGAATGTAACAAAACAATCAAAAGCAAATGCTGGCATTTGAAAATTAATGCTCACCAGAACTATACTCATGACCCCAACGTGATTGTCTGAGACCCAAAACTATTAATTTATTCTGATCTCTTGTACAGTGGACCCTCTACTTACGGAATTAATCCATATTGGAATGGTGGCTGCAGGTCAAAAAGTCTGTAGGTTGAGTCTCCATTGACCTACAGTGCATTGAAAACCAATTAATCCCGTAACTGGCCGTTTTTGTTCCATTTTTGTTCCATTTTGTTTTTTTTCTGGTCTGTAGGTCTATTTATTTATTTATTTGATTTTTTACCCCGCCCCTCTAGACCATGTCTACTCGATTCTCAGGCTGCAAGTCGAACCTAAATTTTGTGGCCAGAGAAGTCTGTAACTCGAAAAGTCTGTAAGTCGAGCCGTCTGTAAGTCGAGAGTCCACTGTACTCTATTGCTGTTGTTGTAACAGAACTGACTTATAACAACCCTAATAGGGTTTTCAAGGTAAGGGAGATGTTTTAAGGAGTGTTTCTACCAGTTCCAATCCCCCAGTGAGCTTCCATGTCTGAGGAGAGATTTGAACCGAGGCCTCCCGAGTCCTAGTTTATCACACACAGATGGGCACTCCATGGCCCAAGGGGCTAGAATCCCGAGAACCCTGCCTACTTTTCAACTCTGCCCCCTCTGTCATCATTCTGTTCACACTGAGAGTGACCGTCTAAAATCTAGAAAACTGAATTTTCCAGGATTCCAGCCTGTGTTCTCACATGTCGCAAAGATTTGAATCTCTCACTAACTAATTACATAGCTTTTTAAAAATTACATCTAGGTAATTTTTACACCACACTAGGTATCTCCTTTATTATGTGCTGAGATGTAATTTATGTTGCTGTTGTTGTTGTTGTTGCTGCTGCTGCTAAATATTAAAGGATCAAAATGATTCCCCCCCCACCTCTTTCCCAGTAACATTTCATGGTAACATGTTTAAGCAATCATCAGCCACTTTAATTTGAGCAGTGTCTGTTTTCCAACAAGGACAAGCCAACAATGACAGCTGTTTGAACCGACAAAAATAAGAAAGAGATGCTCCCTGCCAAGCACTGTTTCCTTTGCAGTAAACCCTTGTCTGCTAGCCAGACTCTGTAATATATTTGCTTCACTCTTGGAACACATTGCACAGCAGTGTCATTGACTGTGAAGGTTCCAAAATGAAAACTTTCTGTCCTGAATCTGATCAATTTCAGTCTTATCAGAGACTTATCTATTTTTGCTGAATTCAAGTCCGAGCTCTCTCACATTATTATTATTTGCAACAAAGCTGAATAGAACAGCTGTTCCTACTGCCCCCTGCTAATGCCAGCATTTGCTGCAGGTGTATATGAAAACAAAAGAGACAAATGTAGCTCTGGGAATTGTACACTATAGAAACAAAGCACAATTTCCAGGATTCAAGTATTGTTCTAGTCGACCCAGTGCAAACCTGAAGGATTACCCCTCCACAAATGAATTCAATAATTTGGTTTCTACATTTCTGATATAACAATGACACACACACAGCCTTTCTTTTTTTAAAAAAAACACACACACCCCTTTCCCATTTGTACAATTTTTTTTGACACAGAGATGGGCAATCCACGGCCTAAGGGGATTAGAATCCGGGGACACCCTGCCTACTCTTCATCTCTGGCCTCTCTGTTATCACTCTGTTCACACTGAGAGTGACTATCTGAAAGGGAAAGCCTCTGATATATATAAAATCCAGAACCCTGGATTTTACAGGATTCCAGCCTGTGTTCTCACACATAGCAAAGACTTGAAACTCTCAGTAACTAATTGTAAAACTTAAAAAAATTAATTAAGGGAGCATCTAGATACGAGATTATCCTAGGTTGATGCAAAGTCTTCTGTCACTGTCAGTCACATGGAAATATTTGCTTATTCTGGGGACGTGACTGGTAAGTATCCATGCAGCAGAGTGCAAAATTAGTTACATTCATCCTGATAGGACCTGGACCATCAAGTCCATTCATGAGGAAATGAATAGCACTGTAGTTTTTGATGGCTGAACATCAGATACCTTTGACATTCAAAGTGGGGTGAAACAGGGCTGTGTCCTCACGCCGACTCTGGGATTTTTATTTTTTATTTTTGCTGTCATGCTGAAGCACGCTTTTAGAACTGCAACAGAAGGCATCTATCTCTGGACTAGATCAGATGGAAAGCTCTTTAATTTCTCTAGATTGAGAGTGAAGACCAAAGTCCACCTGAAATGCATGCAAGACTTCCTCTTTGCCGATGATGCAGCTGATGTTGCCCATTCTGCTGAAGAGCTCCAACAACTTATGAATCGTTTTAGTAAGGCCTGCCAAGATTTTGGATTAACAATCAGCCTGAAGAAAACACAAGTCATGGGCCAGGGCATGGACTCACCTCCTTCTATTACCATCTCTACACAAGAATTGGAGGTTGTTCATGATTTCATGTACCCTGGCTCAACAATCTCTGACTCTCCCTAGATGTCAAGCTGGATAAACGCATTGGCAAAGCAGCCACCATGTTCTCTAGACTCACAAAGAGAGTATGGCTTAATAAGAAGCTGATGGCATATACCAAGGTCCAGGTCTATAGAGCTTGTGTCCTGAGCACACTCTTGTACTGCAGTGAGTCCCGGACCCTTTATGCATGGCAGGAGAGGAAGTTGAAGATGTTCCATATGTGTTGTCTCCGATGCATTTTTGGTATCACCTGGCAGGACAAAAATCCAAACTGAGTAGTCCTGGAATGAGATGGAATTTTTAGCATGTATACATTACTGAAACAGTGACGTCTACATTGGCTCAGACATGTTGTGAGAATGGCTGATGGTCAGATTCCAAAAGATCTCCTTTATGGAGAATTAGTGCAGGGAAAGCACCCCAGAGGGAGACCACAGCTGTGATACAAGGATACCTGCAAGTGGGATCTGAAGACCTTAGGAATGGACCTCAACAGATGGAAAACTTTGACATCTGAGTGTTCAGCCTGGAGGCAGGTGGTGAAGCATGGCCTCTTCCAATTTGAAGGGACACTTGTTCAGCAGGCTGAAGCAAAGAGGTAGTCATGAAACCAACAAAATCAGGGAGATGGACAGGGGACAGATTGCATTTGTCTTCAGTGTGGAAGGGATTGTCACTCTCAAATTGGCCTTCTCAGCCATACTAGATGCTGTTCCAAGACCTTTATTCAGAGCACATCTTCTTCACCAGCCCCCCCATTCATTTATGATGTCACATAAGGCTGAATTGACAAGATGCTACCACTTCTGAGTAGCCATTGCATCATCTGATGTAGTACTAGTATCCTACAGGACTCCAGGTTGGCCTCAAGCATTGAGTCAGCACCCCTAAAGCCACTCCTTCCTTTTCATGCTAATATAACCTGTAAGGCTAATGATGGTCTGGTACAGCTAATGTCAGGAAGCTTTAGTGGGTCCAAAACACTGCATCTAGATTGCTAACTGGGGCTGGTTACGGGCCACACACAACCCCCCTGTTGCAACAGCTCCACTGGCTGCTGATCCATTTCTGAGCACAATTCAAAGTTCTAGTTCTGACCTGTCAGGCCTAAACAGCTTGGATCTAAGCTATCTCGAGGACCGCATCTCCTTTTATAAGCCTGCTTGAGTGTGAAGATGAAAGATGGGCACTTTGTATTCATATCTTGGGGATGAATATGAACACAATCTACTTACCCAGAATCAGCCAACCCACTCACTGGAGTCCTCATGGCACTGTGGTCCCACTTGGGCAGATTCAGGTTCATTTGGATGAAACAAATGCCCTGGATCCGTTTTAGTCAGGCTTCAGGCTGCGCCATGGTACAGAAATGGCATCAGTCACCCTGTTGGATAACCCATTGAGGGAGGCCGGCAGGGGTAAAACGTCTTTGTTGGTCCTCCTCGATATCTCAGCTGTCTTCGATACCGTTGACCACGGTATCCTCCTGAGGAGGCACTCTGAGTTGGGAATTAGTGGCCTGGCACTAGCCTGGCTCTGATCCATCTTGGGAGACTGTCCTCAGAGAGTACAGCTTGGGGAGAGAGTTTCGGCCCCCTGGAGTCTCAACTGTGGGGTACCACAGGTTTCGATTATCTCCCCAATGCTGTTTAATATCTATATGAGGCTGCTGGGTGAGGTCAACAGGGAGTGTGGGGCATTGTGCCATCACTATGCTGATGACACTCAGCTCTACATCTCCTTTTTTCCAACCACAGTGGATGCCATTCTTTCCCTTCAGCACTGTCTGAAGGCTGCATTGCAATAGATGCAGGGAAATGGGCTGAGGCTGTACCCAGACAAGATGGAGGTCCTAAGGGTGGGCGGCCCCACCATTGGTGGTTTGGGAAACTCCCTCGCTTTTGAGGGGGTGACTCTCACCACGAAGAGTGTGGTTCACAGATTGGGGATTCACCTGGATCCAGCGCTCACCATGGAAACCCAGGTGGTGTCAATGGCCCACTCCACCTATTTCCATCTGTGGTGGATTGCCCAGCTGTGTCACTGTCTTGATGTTGGGGCACACACCACTTTGGTCCATGTGCTTGTAATCTTGAGATTTGACCACTGTAATACGCTCTACATGGGGCTATCTTTGAGACTGATGCAGAAGCTTCAAATGGTGCAGAATACGGTGACCAGAATTCTTAGTGGGACGAGAAGACATCAGCATATTTCTCCCACTCTGGCCACCTTGCATTGGCTGCCCGTTTGTTTCTGCATTGATTTCAAAGTGTTAGTGATTACATACAAAGCCCTAAATGGTTTAGGACCTCGATACTTGGCGGAACGCCTTCTCCCACCTAGGTCTACTCGTATCACTTGTTCTAGCCAGGAGGGGTGGCTGAGGAGCCTAACGCTGAGGGAGGTCCAGAAAGAAAAAAGAAGAAACCGGGCCTTCTCGGCACTAGCTCCCCGCCTTTGGAATAATCTGCTCTCTGAGATTCGTTTGGCCCCTTTGCTGGGTATTTTCAAAAGCCAACTCAAAACCTGGCTATTTAGGCAGGCCTTCACTCCGGCCACCACTTGATTCATCTCTTTTCTTCCATCTTGAATGATATGTTTACTGTTGTTACATTGTTGTTGATCTTTTTAATTGTTTTATTCTATCTTGTTGTGAGCCGCCCAGAGTAGATGCAAGTCTAGATGGGCAGGGGTACAAATTTAATAATAAACAAACAAACAAACAAACCATCCTGCATGTGATCAACACATGCTCCTCAATTGCCCCAAAAAGACTGATAAAGGGCGGCTCACAAGTCAGAAAGCCAGATAAAACTGAGTGAACAAATATCAGTTAAATAAAATGTACCAAATATTCACAGAAAAAGACTGGGTCTACTTGTGACTAGGTTCACATTCTGTACTTGATGGCAAAGAATTAAAATAAATCAAAGTTAACAGCAGGAATACAAGCAGGACAAATGTTTGTGAACTGCTGTATAGCCAAGTAGTTTAGCTATGGTTGGGAGTTTGATTTCCCGCTGTTTCTCTTTGACAGAGGCTGGACTAGATGATCCACAGAGTCCCTTTCAGCACTGCAATTCTAGGATGGTGATTATGATAATGATGATTACTATACTCCCCCCAAAAAACAGTCATTTTTTAGTTGTTTGTTTAATAGATGCAGCGTTTCACAAGCAATATTCTCAGAAAATTTGCACAATAGTTGCAAAATGTATATTGACTAATTTCTGTTTGGGGCCTGTAAACTTTAGCAATAATACTTTATGGCATTCACTGCCACTTGTTACTGCAGTTTTATCTCCCCCTCCAGCCTATCTACAAAAAACTCTAGAATTAGCAGTTACTGAGAAGACATATCACATGAGAAAGCACAAATGCCTTTATCTCTCAGATTTATTACAATACTTTATTTACAAATCTAGAGAAATAACAGCTCCCTGTTCAGATCAGCATTTTTTCCTATTCTACCGTGTTTCTGATTAGAGCAAATCTCACATGATTTGGACAACAGATACATCAACAAAGAGAAACAATTTTCTGCAAGTACCTTTGAAATATGATCAACATTTAGTTGATATTATCCCTCTCCCTAGCATGTATGAACAGGAAAATTAGGGTTAACTATTCCTACAGATTTCAATGGAAACTAAATATACAGTGGTGTCTCGCTAGATGATTGCCTCGTGGGATGAAAAACACGCAAGATGATTGGTGCCTCGCAAGATGTTTTTTCTATGACTGTGCTTCACAAGACGTGGGTGTTTTTTTTTTTTTTTGAGACTGATGCTTCGCAAGACTTTTTTTTAGACCAATGCATAGGAAACCTCGCAGGATGATTTTTTCACAAGCTGAGACAAGTGACGGGGGGCTCAGTCCGTCATGTGGATTAAATCTTATGACTGCAGGTCTTCTGACCTTGCAGCACAGAGGCTTCAGTGGTTTAACCCGCAGCAGCACCACATCCCTCAATGAGCAGGTTGAAGCAGAATGGAACTGAATGGAATGTTCAAGGAGGGACAGTGGGGAATCAAACTCCCAGCCTACGGCTCCGCAACCAGAGACTTAAGCCCTTCTCAGAAACCTTTACCACCAGCCATGATAGCTTACAATGTGTACACTGACTCTATTATGTTCACTCCACCAGGAACAGTCCAGTCAATTTTGGCAGTTTTTAGACCAGTCAACTACTGTTGGAATGAATTCCTCACCACCCTCCCTCACACTCTAAACGTCTTTGGACAGTTGAGACACATTTAGGGAGCAGATTTGGGGGATATGGGACCAATGGGTAAAGAGAGGAAAGAAAAGTCCTATTGTGCAAGCAAAAGTCCATTCACACAACACAATGTGGAAGCCACAGAAAGAGACTGTAGCCTTCTCTCCCTCCCTCCCTCCCTTTCCCTCACACACACACACACACACACACACACACACACGTATGTAAATAATGACATTGATCAGATGTAAAACTAGTGAAATGTTCCCAATAACTGTAAGCATATGGCATTGCGAAACTCTTACCTAACATTCATTTTCTAGTTTATTATAGGTATCACCGTCACTATAATATATATAAACAGCTGTGGGCTTTTGTGCCTCCCTGTAATTTATTAGCTGCTGGTGGTGTTTTTCCTTCTTCTAGAATTGATCTATAACCAATTGGACTACATCTGTTGGTTGTCCAGTGAAATTAACTGATAGGAAATCTGTAGAAATGTGTTTCATAGTTGTGCCTATTAGATCATTTTTTAAAAAATCGCAGTTGAATACTTTCTTTAGGCTGTTGCATTGCCCTTAATACAGAGATCCTATTTCATGCCAAACGATTCTGGGAAGATATTTGCTTATTTGGTTTATCTTAAAAATACAATTTATTCTGAACTTTTTGCTCCTAAACCCTGGAAATGATTGCTGGAAAACAAGTCTCACCTGTTAAGAGACAGAATAGATATTTTTTTTTCTCAGCACCCTAGCTCTTCTGTCAGAAAAACAGAAAAATAAAAAACTGGGGCATTTTAAAATCTACTTCTTTCAGTCAAATAACACCCCAAAATTTCTATCCTTTTTTCTCCTATTTTTCCACAATGGAATTTGAAAAAAAGTAGTACTTAATTTTCTCCGGACACTGATACCCTAATAGGATATTGCTTTCTCAGCTAATAAATTATATTGTTCCATTCTACAGAAGGCTATCTTAGAAACATTGGCCAGAATCTTACTAGGTTTGTAATTTGTGGTATACACAACCATAATCGTGTAACTGGCATACACAATCATTTCACCTGTACATTGGATGCTCAGACATTTAAGGTAATTCACTCAATTGCATTTTGTGTTGTGCCTCTGGGTATGTGACAGTGAAATGTAAATCTGTGAAAGCCCTTTGCAAAATTTGCCAAAGTGTGTGGCACTTTGCAAAAGAATTCTGTCCACAGATATATACTTCTCTGGATGGAGTCCAGAATTTTATTTTCACATACAGATCTGAAACAACAAAGATTCACAAACGTTATTTCTGAAGATGTGCCTCAGAGGACAGTTTAAATGTCTGGATTTAAACCTAGAAAAGTTTTAACATTCCAGGCTCAATTCATGCTGTTTCATGTGTACCATCTTACAAATACATCTAGGTAACAGAATAAAGTGGGCAATAACTTTGCCACAATTGAACTGGTACTGTATAATAATGCTTCTGTAGGCCATGATGCCTGGAAAAATGTCTACATATACAACAAATCCAAACCTAGTTTCACTGATTGGCTAGCTGGCTAGCTGCTCCTGAATCATAAGGATACATACTTATGGATCCAGGTGAAATTCAACTCTTACAAAAACCTTCTGGTTTATGAATGTATTTGTACCCACAATTCAAAAAGCCAGGAAATAGTCCAATACTGTGTCCATGTTGCCAGAAGAAAATAGGATGCCAAGCTTTACACAGCAAAGGTCAGCCTGAATGTTGACAACACCAATGGTCAAGGTGGTTTACAGGATACCCTCTTCTGCTCACTATCATTTACAAAGTGACACCAAGGAAAATCCCAGAAGCTGTTTTTTTTTTTTTTTTCCATTAGTTAACCATTTCTAACCCAAATACAAAGCAACTGTCAGGGCTGTTTTTCAACAAGTGTGAATGGTAGAGAGAAGAAGGGTCTGTTTTCTGAGATAGAGCCACATGCCTGTCTCCCTCACTGGGGAGTAGCTCCTATGTGCAAAAATGCCCCAAAAGGTAAGCTGGGCCAAGTTGCTGGAAGGAAGTCAGAGTGCTCAATTTATATTAGCCTGACTGACCTGAAAATGCCACCACTTGGTCACACCAGTTGAAGGTGTCACTGCCCCCCTGATTGGCTGGTCTTCTCATGCTCCCCTCTGCTTCTCCCAGGCAGCCAGGGAAAGAGAATAGAAAATGGTGGCCAGCTTTCCATGCTTCAGGACTTGCCAGGACACAAACAGGGCACCAGATCAGAATGGCAACTGGGTGAACCTGGCTTCCTGGCTACAGGAATTTTATTGTGTCCGCATTTTGAACTGTGAGCCAACCTGAATTGCATGAACTGCTGCTATAATTCGGATGCTATTTTCAGTGTTTTCCAGATGTTGTAGTTCAGTTCTTAATTAAAATTTGCTTATACAAATATGTGTAATAAAGGGAAATTGCATTTGAAAATGTTTGCTTCAAGGACAGGTGTACACGAAAATGCATCTGTTAGGAGAAGATGTGTATAAAATGTGTGTGTTTGATGTGGAGAATAAAGGTGGACATCCACACAATTTTTTAAAGCAGAATGTGGTAGACTTTGGATAGAATGAACTTGTGGCTGAATATATGCTAAACCAACACAAATAGTACAAGTGCAGTCATGTATCCCAGTCTCTGGTCAAGTATAGGTATAAGAGATTTCACAATTCACACTGATTTTTATAGATGATCTGTGCATCAGAGCCAACAATGATATATTCCATTTATTTTTATTAGTATTAAGAATATAAATCCTTACTTCTCTCATCCTCACATGTGAAGACAAGGAACCCCAAAATTACTCTTTTTGCTCTGTAAGAGTGCCAGGTATTTTGAGCTGCTCTCAATAAGGGAAGAGAAGATGATAAATTCATGCATAAATGAAGCATATTCTGAAAAGAGCACCAATAATGCTCTAATATAGACACTGCAAATTTCTCAGGGATTAGGAAATTCCTTGTTGAAATGTCTTACCAGAGTCAAGACAGTCTAAATCAATGAGAACAAAGCATTTAGAGAGTAGTTTTTATATCCTTAATTAGCAACAAATGTCCTTGCTTTCACAAGCATAGATACCTCAGATGCATTACATGTCACAGTAACAGTTGGTAATGGGACCACACAGCTCTCTTTTTACACACTAGCAGTGAGCTTAGTAAATCTAACACATTTGGGCATTTTCTACAGTTTAACTTCGACTTTCCATTTCTCTATGACATCCCCCCACTTCCTATATCTACTATGAATGAAGAGAAAGACAATCTAAGCCAATCAATATGTTATTAATCAAGATGGCAATCTTATTGATTTCAATGAAATCTCCAAACACTAGTTCTAATTAATCTTTTTTTCGTTTGTACCATGACCAAGTGTAAGTCATAAGTACTGTATTTTTCTGTGTATAAGATGCCCCCACGTATAAGACGCCCCCCACTTTTCTAATCCAAAATTAAAAAATCTAAGTGGGGCTTAGCAAGTGTAGGGGGAAGGGATCAAAGTGCTGCAGGATCACTTTGATCCCTGCTTTCCCCTCCACTTGTTTTTGTTCTCTTCTCAGATACCTCTGTGTATAAGATGACCCTCAATTTTTAGTCTAAAGATTTTAGACAAAAGTATAATCTTATGCACAGGAAAATACTGTATCTTTTCTTTTAATAATTATCTTAAAGTACAGGTGCTTAGTAAAGAAGTGAAAATAGGATAGCCACCATTATGGGGACAGAGGACTCAAAAGGGAAATAGACGACTGTCGCGACTGCCACCTCCTCCTACGTCACCACAAGAGATGACAGGTCACGATCCTTCACACACACACACACACAACTTCGCTGCCACCAACCACACATAAACCTGACACTTCAGACTTAGTATGGATTTAAAAATAAAAATGACGATTTATTGAATACAAAAATAAAAAGGAAATCACTGAGTAAAAGAATCACTTGTCACACTATATTTCTCAGACCTTAACCCTGCACAGTTCTTTGTTACTTAACACTCAATTACTCAGTTACCTAACCTATATCTAACCCTGTCTACAGATCTTCTTTCAAGCCCTCTCTCACTCTCCCACTCACTAATTAAAACTCCCCTCTTTGCACTCCCCCCTTATATACAAAAACTCCACCCCTTTAAGACCCACCTCCTGCCCTGCCATAGGCTAGGAAACTCCAGCCTTAGCCAAGACAGGCAGGTGACGTCATGGCACACGTCACATACCTTCCCCCTTTAATAAGTTGTTTTGTGGGGGAAAGCTAAGGTGCTTTTTCCCCAAAACAACTGCAACCAACATCAAGCATTACATTTATCAACACAGTTTAATACAACTACAGTATTCAAATATACTTACACTTCCGCCATACAGGTATATAAAAACATGCAATGCATAACATTTATCATAACACAACACATAACTGTCCAAACATTTTACATTGCCATATACCATGTACAGAGTCCATAAGTTCTTCAGATGTCGTCTTCCGGTCTTCTGGATAAGGCGTCAGCCACACAGTTTATAGTCCCTCTGACCACCTTAACCTCAAAATCATAGTCCTGCAAAAGAAGCGCCCACCTCATCAGTTTACTGTTCTGTGATTTCATAGTCCGCAACCACGACAGAGGTGAGTGATCAGTGCACAAGGTAAAATGTCGACCCCAGACGTAAGCCTTCAACTTCCGGATCGCGAAGATGATCGCCAAACACTCTTTCTCGATGGTAGAAAGACTCTTCTCCCTGGGAAGCAACTTCTTGCTCAGGTACGCCACTGGATGTTGGTCTCCGCTGTCATCCTGTTGGCACAGTACCGCTCCCACACCGGCATTAGATGCATCCGTGTAGATGATGAACTCTCTGTTGAAGTCAGGAGCATGCAGCACTGGATGGTTGGTTAGAGCATCTTTCAGCTGTCCAAACACCATCTCGCACTTTTCCGACCAGGAAACGCTGTTGCTGCTTTGCTTCTTTGTCAGGTCTGATAAAGGTGCAGCAATCTCACTGAAACCGGGTATAAACTTTCTGTAATACCCTGCCAGACCTAAAAAGGACCTCACTTTCTTTTTAGTGGTAGGTCTGGGCCAATTCAGGATTGCTTCTACCTTGGCCTCTAAAGGTTTGATTAGGCCTCCTCCCACTATGTGACCTAGGTACTTCATCTCTGAGTTACCTAGCTGACACTTACTAGCTTTAACGGTTAAGCCAGCATCTTTCAATCTTTGTAGCACTAATTCTAGATGATGTAGGTGATCTTGCCAGGTGTTGCTAAAGACCCCTATGTCATTGATATAAGCTACCATGAAACCACTGAGCCCTTTCAGAGTATGGTCCATGAGCCTTTGAAATGTAGCTGATGAGTTTCTCAGGCCAAAACTGAGGACCCGGAACTCAAACAGGCCAAATGGACTGCAAAATGCGGTTTTCTCTTGGGCCCTAGGATCACTTCTTCCTTGCCAACACTCTTTGGTTAGACCTAAAAAGGATATGACTCTGCAACCTCCAATCATCTCACTTAGGTCATCAAGCCTAGGCATAGGATAAGCATCAGGTTTAGTTACTGAATATAACTTGTTGTAGTACACACAGAACCTGACACTGCCATCCGGCTTGTCTACTAAAACTACAGGGGCTAACCAAGCGCTAGATGAGTGTACAATAATTTGATCGTTCAGCATTTCGTCTAGCTCTTTGCGAATATTGTCAAAGTAATAACCTGTTACTCTATATGGTGTTACAGACTGAGAAGCATTTCCTGTGTCAGTTCTGGGTAGCACTCCCTTGTCAACACCAGGTTTGTTTGAGAACACTTCTTGAGGTTTTGTAACCAGCGTTCTACAACTATTCTGCTGTTCTCTGGATAGAGCAGGGCTGATCTGCACCTCTTGTGGATTGAACTTTTGTGGGCCCCTCCCTTCCCCGAAGGGCAACCCATGTTCCTCCTTATCAGCCACTTTTATTGCAAACAGCACATGGTTGGTCTCTCTGTAATAAGGCTTCAGGGCACTGATGTGAACGACCCCCCTGCCTAACCTTTTCATAAGTTTGGATGTATGAGAGGTTCCTAAATCTGTGATTATCTCAGAAGGAAAACCCATCCTACTCATGTAAATTACTAAGGCTTCTGCTACAGTCTGGGTCTCTATATTACGTAATGGGATCGCTTCCGGATATCTTGTTGCATGGTCTACTATAGTTAAAATAAATCTGTTCCCCCGCTTAGTGGCGTTGGGCAATGGACCTATGATATCCACCCCTAGACGTGTAAAAGGAGTTGAAATCACTGGTAATGGGCATAGCCTTGCTCTAGTTTTATCACAGTTAGAGTCCTGTCTCTGACAAATATGGCATCTTTGACAGAAACTCTTAATATGTTTACCCATATCAGGCCAGTAAAAGTTTTGGGCTATTCTTTGTTTGGTCTTGTTTATCCCCATATGAGCTGAGAAAATGTCTGCATGTCCCTTTCCCAGAATCATAGAGCGATATTTCTCAGGCACCACCAACTGTCTCTTAACTTCAGGCCCCCCTTTTGAAATATTATTCAGTTTTTCCTTATAAAGTAAACCACCCTTAATAATAAAACGTTCAGGGCACTCAGGTGATAAATCTTTATCAGTCACCTTTCCAAAACAGTCTTTTAAGGTGGGGTCTGCTGTTTGTTCCTTGACAAAGAGGCTTTTCTGAGGTATTTCAACTGAGAATGCCTCAGGTTGTGGTACAAATTTCTCTGGCTCTTGAGAGTCAGTCTCATTACTGGCTTCACTTTGTACTGATTGTGAACGTGTTACCACCAGGGCACTCTTGACATGCTTTGTTAAGTCATTACCAATAAGAAAAGGGGTAGGAATCTCAGAAGACACCCCCACTCTCCAAAATCCCTTCCAACCTTGATATTCAATTTTCAAATCAGCTACAGGTAATGAAACTAGTTCTGACCCAATCCCTTTCACTGATAGAGTCTGGTCAGCAATCATACAACTTTGTGGTACTATGTCTGAGTGGCAAATAGAAATTTGAGAACACGTGTCTCTCAAAGCAGTATAGTCATTTTCAAAAACTTTTATCCTGTCCCCAGCAGATTCCAATAACGCACCATTGGTCTCTATGTAATAACAGTGGACAACTTCAGCGAGAGGCAGTTCCTTCAATGTATCCAATTCAGAGCTCCTAACTGCCTCTGCTTGGGTTTCCATGGTAACAGAACTTTCCATAGAAGAAGCCTGAGGTTTACTCTGAACACAAAATACAGCCTTTGCTTCTTTTACATTAACTTTCTGAGGTGGAATTTCTTTATTTTGCCTTGTATTAAAACACTGTGCAGCAATGTGGCCTTTCTTTTTGCAAATGAAGCAGATTCTCTCCCCCCATGAGCTTTTCCCATCAAATCTTTCAAGTTTCTCTTTTCCCTCCAAAACTTGTTTACTATGCTGGCCCTGTTCTGAGGGCTTTTCACTAAAATGGCCGCCTACTTTAGTCTGTCTCTGTGCTTGTTCCTTAGAGAACTTTGGGTCCCATGTTTTCCTCACACCTCTCCCCTCATAACAACCACAACCCCTTATTTGAGAAATAAAATCAGCTATTTGTGCAGCGTTTCTAACGTCAGTTGGTTTCCGTTCTTGAACTAAAAATTTAAGTTCCCCATGGAGTAAGGAATAAAACTGCTCCAGGCCCACAACATTTTTCAATTCCTGAAAAGTTTTTACATTCTCCTGTTCAAGCCACCGATCTAAACACTTTTCTAAGTTAAAACCAAGTTGGGTATAAGATTCATCTGATCTTTTAGTAAGTTTTCTGAACTTCTGCCTAAGATGTTCTGAATTAATGCCAAATCGATTGAAAACCATTTTTTTGAACTCTGAATAATCTTTACTGAGCTCAACTGGCATATCAGCATATATTTCTGCCATTTTCCCACTAATCAGAGACCTTAAAACTACCATTTTCTCTGCTTCTCTAAGGGAAAAATCTGAGGCTGCTCTCTCAAAACTTGTAAGGAACGCTTCAACCGAATCCCCTTGTTTATAGGATGGAAATTTCTTTAAATCTGCTTTTGATAATTGGCTCCCCTCATTTTCCCTATTATTATTATTGTTCTGGTTCAGTAATTCCATTCTTCTTATCTCCAATGCCATACGCTGTTTCTCCAGTTCAAATTGTCTCTCTCTTTCCTCCCTTTCCATCTCCATTTGTCTCATTCTTTCCTCCTTTTCTAATTGTCTCATCCTATATTCATGTTCCTGAGCTAATTGAATTTTCCTCAGTTCTGATAACTGTTCACCATTAGCTTCTTCCTGCACTGAGGCAACTCTTCCCTCACCATTTGACTCATCCCCAGACCAGTCTGACATTGCTTGGTCTCTTTGTTCACTCACTTCTGCCATTTGACTGCGTGTGAGAGGCATTTTACTAACTCAAAAAGCTCCTGTCAATTTCCACGCCTCTGTTTAAAAATATTTTTCTTCTTGCTGTGCTTTAGGTCTGACACTCTTTAACTGGGTATACCAACAGATATGGCTAGGCTTGTTACTGTACTCTCTAATGGCTTCTGCCCCTTCACCGGGCCTCTTGCCAGATTTAGAGCTACTTTAATTTTCTGCCCTTGGCTCTACTTCTAAATCCACCACAGCTTCACCTTCTCTCAGGTTCTGTAGTTCACTAGAGAAATCCCAAATCTTCGCTGACCTTGGTCTGTCTGTCCCTTCTGAGTTCTCCCAACTCTGGACTCTCAGGCCAAGTCACAACAGCCTCCTACTTTGGGCCAATCTCCCTCACAAAATGGACCTTCTAGAGCTCATAAGTCAGTTCCCTCACTCTGAAGTTTAGGTGCCTCTCTACTAGATCTGCTCCCCCCTGGAGACAAATCCTAGAGAGTTACCCACACCCCACTTCAGGTGCACCTAACTGAAATCCTTTTGCTCTGGTCACACTAGCCAAGGCTTTTCTGGGCAACTGGGCTACTGGACAACTCGTATCCCACACGCTGGCACCAGTTTTGTCGCGACTGCCACCTCCTCCTACGTCACCACAAGAGATGACAGGTCACGATCCTTCACACACACACACACACACAACTTCGCTGCCACCAACCACACATAAACCTGACACTTCAGACTTAGTATGGATTTAAAAATAAAAATGATGATTTATTGAATACAAAAATAAAAAGGAAATCACTGAGTAAAAGAATCACTTGTCACACTATATTTCTCAGACCTTAACCCTGCACAGTTCTTTGTTACTTAACACTCAATTACTCAATTACCTAACCTATATCTAACCCTGTCTACAGATCTTCTTTCAAGCCCTCTCTCACTCTCCCACTCACTAATTAAAACTCCCCTCTTTGCACTCCCCCCTTATATACAAAAACTCCACCCCTTTAAGACCCACCTCCTGCCCTGCCATAGGCTAGGAAACTCCAGCCTTAGCCAAGACAGGCAGGTGACGTCATGGCACACGTCACAACGACATATTAGTGCAGTCAGGAGCTGCTGGTTAGAAAATATGGGATACCTGGTTACTCTCTTTCCACAAGGAACCAGACCTTTCAAATCACTGTGGTAGTTAGACCTCTCTCAGATCTGAAAGTTAATTGTTCAGATATTATAAGATGCTTTTACTGCATCTTATAATATGAGTGTTAAAAGTGTTTAATATGAATGCTATAAAGTGTTTAAAGACACTTTTGATTCTGCGTGAAAATAATTGGCAGACACTTCCTTGTATTTGATCGTATTTGATCTATTAAGTATGAACCTGTGCAGATTGGCCATTTTGGTGTGGGCCGGATTGGGCTTAAAAGTGCCGGTTGAGTTCAGGAGGAGGAGCGATGTGCCATGTGATGTGCTTCTCCCATCTCAATATTGGCTTTTGCTCTCAATTAAACATTACCCCTTATCATTTGCAAAAGGTGAGGGGAATTAAAATTGCTCTCTCTTTTTTTTCAGTCTCCTAGTTCATTGCTGAAGTAATGCATCACTTCTCTTAAATAAAGACAACATTTTCTTTGCCTGTCTCTGTATTGTCCATTGAGAAACTGCCTGCAGCTGCAGAGATGCCTTCTAGGTGGGGTGAGGGTGAGGGGAGGTTCAGCTTTTGTCGTCTGTCCCTTTGCCTCATGAGGTTATAAATAGACAAGCTGCAGAGAGGAAGGGAGGGAGAATTGGAAGCACTGGGCAGTTTCTCAATCAGTAATACACAGGCAGGCAAAGAAAAATCTTTTTTTAATTTCACAGAAGTGATGCATTGCTTTAGCAAGGTTCCTGCAGCTCTAAAATAATAATAATAATGTCACTTATCCTGACAATCTGCACATGGTCAGGGGATGTATTCAATTTCTGATATCCTGAAGTGGCTCATAAAACACTCCAGGGCACTGGAAATGAAACGAGAAGGAGCTGCAAGGTTCTAATTCGGTATTTCCCAGTTTGGGAGTTGTGACTAGAGGTGGGGGTATTCGTATACAAATATCCCTCCCACAAGTGCAGATAACAATGTTCCGACCCCTGGAGCCAGACCAACCTGTCCACCACTGCCGTGGGTTCTGGGGAGCCTTTCTATTGCTCCATTGCTCGCAATAGATTAGCCAGTTCTGGCAAAAGGCGGGATGACCCGCCTCTCTGCCAGGTTGCACAGTGGCTAATCCACCTCGAACAATGGAGTGATAGGAAGGCTCAGTGGAGCTGACAGCAGCAGCAGAATCATGAGTGGTTGGTCTGGCCACCAGGGGCTGGACCCTCATTATCTGCACCTGTGGGGGGATATTCATATTCATATATGAACATAAATACCCCCATCTCTAGTCATGACCCACAAAGGGGGTCGCAAAGTATTTTCTGAGGGTTCACAGGTTGCCTTATATGTGCTACACAAGAACATAAGGACATAAGAAGAGCACTGCTGGGTCAAGCCAAGGGTGCATCTAGTCCAGCTTCCCGTATCTCACAGTGGCCCCACCAGATGCCTCTGGGGCACATGAGACAACTAGATACCTGTCTCCTGATACCCCTCCCCTGCATCAGGCATTTGGAGGTACCTTCCTTTTAAGCTTGGAGATTATATATCCCCATCATGGCTTGTAATCTGCAATGGACGTTTCCTCCAGGAATCTGTCCAATCCCCTTTTAAAGGCATCTAGGCCAGATATATTCACCATATCCTGTGGCAAGGAGTTTCACAGACTAACAACATACAGGGTAAAGAAATATTTTCTTTTGTCTGTTCTCTCTCTCCCAACACTCAATTTGAGTGGATGCCCCCTGTGTTGTAACCCTTTTAAAATAATTTCTTCCTTGACCTTTCAGAGCCGGATAGTAAAGTTAGTGTGTATGAGAATGTATGGGAAACAGGCCCTTTTGGGGAGAAAGAAGTCCTTGCTTTCTGACAATTTTACCACATTAAATGTGCCTTTTTATGTAAACCTGGCAGGGCATGTAATAGGTTACTTATACAAGGGGTCATGACTCAAAAAATGTTGGGAACCACTGCTTTTTTGGTCCATTCCAAGTGATTACACTCTACAGGCACAAACTTTACTTGTGCCTTCCAACCCACACCAAAGTAGTAGAACCCCCTCAGAGGGGTTCAAAAAGGTACAAGACAGCTCTAAAAGGGGAAGGATGCATCCATTTAAAGGGAAGGGCGTGTGGACACCATTATTTGGCTCAATCCAAACCGAGCCAACAGCAATCCATATACAGTACCAATCTATATGCCAGTGTAGAATGGAAGAATCACATAAGAGTAAACAAGGCAGAGTGTAATGTAAGAGACTGGTAGAAGTTATTTGCCTTTGCATAGATTTCATTATTTGTGAACCCTCAAATATTGTATTAAAGCAAAGCAAAGTGTGCTGCTTATATACCGCCCCATAGTGCTTCAAGCACTCTCTGGGCAGTTTACAAGTTAATTATGCAGGCCACACATTGATCCCCCAGCGAGCTGGGTACTCATTTTACCGACCTCAGAAGGATAGAAGGCTGAGTCGACCTTGAGCCGGCTACCTGGGATTGAACCCCAGGTCCTGAGCACAGTTTTGGCTGCAATATAGTAGTTTAACCACTGTGCCACTTTATCATTTATCATAAACAAAAAGCCACTTAAAAAGAACGCATTTTTTTATTTACCAAGCTCCTTAATGGTCTGTTAATTGTATTATAAAGTCCTCAATTTGGATTATTTGAGGCACCCACAATTTTAAAATACAAACACACAACCCAAAAAGCCCCTCTATCAGGCTTCTTAACAATAATGAATAAGTCATTATTTGTTCATGTATTTATTTAATAGTGAGGCAACTAATAATGGTAAAAAAAAGCTAAACACAAAATAAAATATTGATTAATTAAATTATTAGACAGATTGAAATGAAATTAATGATTCATCACTGGAAGAGAATGCAGCACAAATCAGTTAGCATCGCAGTGACCAAACTTTATTGCCAGACGTCAGCTTGAATAAAAATGTCTTTGTCTTCTGATGGAAAGATCGGGGGAGGGGAGGGGAGTCTGGTCTCTTTTGATAGGTAACTTCATGACCAGCCACAATATATGCATGTCTTCCTGTCAGAGAATTATATACTGTATACTAGAGACTAAAATATGTAGGATCCCTGTTTAATCTACTTATTGCTGTGTTATTAATGTTAAATCTCTTGCTTATCCCTTGCCTTCTCTTCAGCTAACACGGAATGAGATTTTGGATCTAGTGTAAGCAACCTAAATGTTTTTAACCAAAACCAAGATTCTGCTATTACACTGTAACATTCAAGATAGTTTAGGTATCTGTTGTGGAGCCAGAGATTGAGAGTTCAGTCCCCACTATGTGTCCTTGATAGAGGCTGGATTCAATGACCCATACAATCCCTTTCCAGCTCTGCTGTTTGAAGATCATGATGATGATGATGATGATGATGACTGGATTGATTTTCTTCTTTAAAAAATACAACTGCTAACCAGTGGTAAGGGCATCTTCAGATGATCCAGGGAAGATATATTTCTTAGACTGTCAAGTAGACTTGACATGAATCTATTATTGCCAATGACTAGGCTGCATTAGTGATTAAAAACCACTTACAGAAAAAGAAAAACAAACAAATACGTAGTAGCACAAATGGCAATACCATTACAGAATCTTTTTTCTTCATATAGTGAGGATTCTGCCCCATACAGGCAGACTATTTATTTATAAATTAATTCACACTAAATACCATACCCATCAAGGTCCAATTTTCTTTTTAACATACTCAATTAATGAATGCTATCAAAATATATTCAATTTGATTTAAAACAGTAACTGACCTGAGGGTTTTTAAATAAGTCCTTAAAGTCTGTTTTCAGCTTGGGAAATTAATTACATTCTTGTCATCAGATAAGATAAAAATATAATTATACATCAAGACTGAAGTATTTCTTGCATGGGCATATTTCTAAAACATTATCAGCATCCTTCAGATTGGTTCAGTTTGGATTTTGCAGCCTTTCAGTAACTCTTAATTTGTTCTTCCGTAACTGAATGCATTCATTTAATATCCTGCCTTTGTAGCCAAATCATTGTTTGAGGCAACTAACGGCAGTAACATTCAAATTAGAGATGGGATATTTGTATTTGTCTCCTGAGGAAGACAAATATGAATATTGCCAGATACATTGGTGGCTGGGCTGATTGGACCCCTCCCCCAGAACTGGGTCATCCATTTACCACTCGTGGTGCAGTGTGCATGACTGTCATCGTTTGCACCATGCCAACAGCAGAAGTAGCCTGACTGAGGCTTCCCCACCTCCCTGTGCTGCTAACCAATCCAGTGAGGAGGTAGAATGAAAAGTTTCCCCACTCAGCTGCTGAGTGGTCAACAGCACAGGGAGGTGGGTAAGCCCCAACCAGGCTACTTCCATGATTGGCATGGGACAAACAAAGACGGACCATGTGCGCCATGCCGTGAGCAGTAACTGGATGGCCTGGCTCAGGAGGGGCAGGTCCAATTGTCGTGGCCACCTGTGGTGGCGATATTTGTATTTCTCTCCCCTGGCAGACGAATATGAATATTCAATCTATAATTCAAATATAAACAAATGCAAGTAAAACATAAAGATTGAGGCAAAACACATTTGAAAACATTTCAGCAAAGAAAAGGGAAAAAAATCCACTCAGATTTAAAGCCCCTTTTATAGCAATCCAGATAAAATACGAAAGATGTATCTGGAAAAAAAAAGTTATTTGATTGTAAGCGAAAAGATGACAGAGTAGCGACTATTCTAGCAACTCTTCATATAAAGTTTTAGATCCTGGGATCAGTCACTGATAACACCTCAGTGCCTGGAAATAACGCCTTTTAATGTATTAAAAATGGCAAAATTATCTGGAATTCTACGAGGTGTTCACATAAGACTTGCATAACTTGCTGTGCCTAATTAATAGTAATTGATGAGGTGAAGAACACATTGCAGTAGAGCAATCAGGTGGATGTCCAAACATGTGACCAAGCCACACTCCGGCACCTCAACAGTAAACTGCAATTAAATGTATTGTGTTACACAATTTCATTGCAGAAACCAATAGGATTCTCGCCCAAAAATATAACATTAAGTAAGGTTTTTTACTCACTGTATAACTTGTGAATGCTGAAGAAGGTAATATTGTGCACACACTGACTACCCTCAGAGAATGAGGCAAACATATAATTGTAACAAGACTAGGTACAAATTTAGCAGAACACTATAGAAACTATTCCTAGAAATATACACTGAAGTAAAAATTTCCCAGATTTTTACTCTTCCTTTTCCTAACAACAGATTATCATAACTAATTTCTGTTTCATTTACCTCCTTCCCAGGACATTCACACAACTGAAAACTACTGGCATCCAGTTTCTCATGAATAAATAATTATAATTTATGTGATAAATACTTTTAGAAGTTTGCAAAAACAGCCTCTGAGCTCATGTGAAAGATGAAGCTGAAGTCATGTAGATCAGTGGTTCTTAACGTTTTTGAAAGAAACGCCCCCTTGAGCCATTGAGGAAGTTATCATCGCCCCCCCTCCCCGCAGTGATGATATCTTATTGATTGATTGATTGATTGATTGATTGATTGATTGATTGATTTAAGACACTTAAATCGAATGACCCCTGAAAACAAAATTCAATTCCAAGAAAATGAAATGCCCCCCAAAAGTAACATTTAATGATTTAGTTGCAAGCAAATTTTAAGACTCAAAAAGAAATATAAAAAAGGCATAAAAACAAACCGCAATGCAGGAACTAAAAATTTCAAGACAAAAACTCTGAAACTAAATTAAGATTGGAGGAAAATATATATTCATGCACATTGTAGAAAGGGTGCAGCCATCTTCACAGGTCTGGCTTGCTCCAGTGCCCCCCTACCGCCCCCTTCTGCTCCAGCGCCCCCACACCGCCCCTTTTCGTTCTACCCCCCCCTGAAAAATGAAATCGCCCCCTGGGGGGCATTATCGCCCACGTTAAGAACCACTGATGTAGATGATTCTTCACCAAAACACTGCTGTTTGTATAAATTTCCAAAAAGTTAACTATTATTTTGCATTAGCCAGTAAGTCAGTACTGTGTGATATTAACATGCAATTTAAAAGTTAACTTAAAGGAAACACTGAATTACAATAATCTTAAACCTATTCAAAAAATGATAAAAGAAACAGAATTTCCAACTGAACAAGACAAGGCAGGAGGCAGAAGAGCATTGCACATATATATGTGCTTGTGCAGTCTTGCACATTTTATTATGGCATAATAAACCAGACCCCATTTCAAGATAAAACAAACATCAAGTTAGGCCTTAATAAACTTCTGTTAATCTCTAAAAGTGACACAGGATTCTAGTTGTTGTACCAAAGCTAACACAACAGGTGGGTCTTTGGAAATTTCTCCAAAGATTACTCAAGAGGAAGGTCTTGCAAATAATGATAGATCAATTATCTACTTGAGATTATAGGCATGTTTTGAGATTATAGGCAAGTTCTGCGGCAAATTCAAAGTTCCTCAATCATTTCTTAAAGCAAATTACCCTTCAGTGACTAGAAACTGTATGAATGTCCCAAGAATATAAGTAAGAAACTGGCCTCTGCGATTTCTCAATTCTTTATAGCCATCCAGCAAAGTAAAGCTGAGAGACTGATGAGTTTCTACTTTCCTTTCAGGGACAGCTTTTATAGTGTCCTGCTAAAGTAATTTTAAAATAATCTAAGACATTAGGGGTAGTATATTGAGCAACTCTTCCCTTGCAAGTTTATAGCTACCTCTTCCCTGAGGGAAGGGTCAGATGAGATTCCATGCAGACTTTAGGGCAGGCAGTTTTCATCAACGTGACTCTTTTTGATTGGACTCACCATCTTAAGATAACAATTGTATTATGGAATTGAATTTCAGCTAGAAAAAGGGACAGATTGGAGAAGGCAGTTTTAAAACTATGAAAAAATACTCATTTGAAGGTGCCAGCAACAAAATTGTCAACTGTGACAATTAGACATGGGGGTGACCGTAATCGTTGCTGCCGCTGCCAAGGTCTCCATCAGGCCTTCACAGCCATGGTGTGTAAAAAGGGCTGCCCTTTGCAAAGATGGTGGCTGCAGCTTCATTTAGGGTAGGGAAGCTGCAGCTGCAATCTTTGCAAAAGGCAAGCTAAAGGAATCCAGTGGTTTTTTTTAATAACCCCCCCCCCCACGAATCAACGAATATATTCATTATTCATCACTTCATGGGGTCAAATTTTGATGACTCACAAAGCGGGATGACTCGCCAAAATGGTGAGTCGTCCCCATCTCTAGTGACAATCCATATGTACTGTCTGTACATTCCACTATTTAGTTCAAGTTACAAATGACTTATGTCAATTCAATGAATTCAGTGTTTTTTTTACCTTCAAACATACACAGTGGCATGTAAATGCCCTTATTACTTCTTTTTAAAATTAAAGAATTCATAATCATGTCTAACATCCCATCTCTGGAGTCCCCTTTTGCATTATCTGCATGTCTCTAATGGTGCCATGACTGATGTGGGCTATCCCAGAAGTCTAGGGAAGCTCATTTATCATATTTTATAATTACTGTATAATTTTAGAACTGCAGAGCGGAAAGGGACCCCATGGGCCATCTAGATACAGCCCTTGTCAAGGAGGCACAACGGGGAACTGAATTCCCAACCTCTGACTCCACAACCAGATATCCAAACCACTGAGTTATCCAGCAGTTCATTTGGGAGACTACAGTCTCTCAAGCAGGCTGGGCCTTAAGTAGAAATATAATTCATCCAATCCATTTCAGCAGCAAATATTCCACAATAACCATGTTAACCAACATGACCTCTATTAGCAAACAGAACTGGTCAAAACAATATATTTCATCAAGACCAAGTCATAGCCAAAGCTCATGTCTACCAGCAGCATCTTCTGGACTCTATTATTCAGATATAAACATCCAAGATGCCTTTATTTGTACAGTAACTTAATAAAAAGAGCAAATGCTGAGCCTCACCTATCTTATAGTCAAAACAGACACATATGTTTCTGAACAGACTGCATACCTCTCGTTCCTGCCAAGAGTTAGAGGTTATTTTCATACACAGTCATTTCGGTTGAAGATGGTTCTTGTGATTAAAGGACTTTATCAGGAATCAGATTTGGCATTAAGTGTGCTGCTTAAGTTTCCTCCTCCATAATTTACTGTTGGAGTAAATGCATTCATCCTGTTCATTGTTCAATTTCCACAACTACGAACAGAAGGCATGAAACTCTTAATTCAAAAGGGTTGCTTAATGCAGAATTTATTATTATTCTCTCAAGTCACCCAGAGATAATCAGTAGAGCTTCATAATATATATATAGAATGGGCTTTATGATTTCAAAATAAACCGGAGATGTACTTGAGCTAAGCTAAGGAAGCCTCCATAGACTAAATATTTTGTTCTTCCATGGAGCTGATTACTTGATGATCTGCCAGTCTTAGCCTTTTCTCTAACTTTTTTTATAGTCAGAGAGCTTGTAATGCAGCTACATAAAGTACAAAGAGAATTTGAAGCACAGTGGACTCTGACAAGAAAAAAGATGAAATTGTGTCAAACCTCATCTGTGAATGTCCAACGACTGCACAAATAGATTACAAAATTAGACCTGATAGGGAGCACAGACAGAGTTCTGACTCCTTTCCTCTGAAGATGCTGGCCACAGAGACTGGCGAAATGTTAGGAAGAAAAACCTTAAGAACGTGGCCAAACAGCCCGGAAAACTCACAACAGCCATATAATCTGAAGCTTAATCTGTTAGAATGCTTTCATTGCAACATTTGTTGTAGAACCCTATTATTATTATTATTATTATTATTATTATTATTATTATTATTATTATTATTATTATTATTATTATTATTATTATTATTATTATTATTATTATTATTACTACTACTACTACTACTACTACTACTACTATTACTATTACTATTATTATTACTATTATTATTACTATTATTATCATCATCATCATCAGTAGTAGTAGTAGTAGTAGTAGTAGTAGTAGTAGTAGTAGTAGTAGTAGTAGTCATAGTCAAAACACTAGGCACAGTCAAAATTATAAAAACATTGACTGGTACTGTATATTATATAACAAATACAAGTTTTAACCAAAACCTAAGTATCTGTTAAATATTGCCACAGTATGTATGCTGTTCCTAATATTGCTATTTTTTCTAGCTATGATGGTGTGATTTCTGAGATCTGCAACTGCTTATAGTATTGTGTGAAGTTTCTTGATATTGTTCCCAAAGCCCCAATGACTACGGGGACCACTGCAGTGTGTTTCTTTCAGAGACTAGATGTTTCAATTGCCAGGTCTCTGTACTTTGTTAGTTTTTCCAATTTTTTATTTTCAACTCATGCATCCCCTGGAATTGCAATATCAATGGTCCATTTCTTCATTCTGTTACTACTAAGTCTGGTGTGCTATGTTCAAGGTGTCTATCAGTTTGGATCCAGAAATTCCACAAGATCTTGACTTCCTCACTTTCTGACACTTTCTCTACCTGATGTTCCTGTGGGTTTTTGGAGGCCAGCAAGTGATATTTTTTGCATAATGACCAGTGCACTAATCTTGCCACTCTATCAGGTCTAATTTTGTAATCTATTTGTGCAGTCTTTTAATATTCACAGATGAGGTTTGACACAGTTTCATCTTTTTCTTGTCAGAGTCAACATTTGCTGTTAGCACTAATTCCTTGGATGTTAGCTGTCATCAAATTGGTTTTGGAGCGCTTGTTCATGTGCTGCAAAGATCAAGCCTTCGGTTTCTTTCTTAAGGGTCCCCAATTTTAGCCCTGACCATGTTGAATTATGATCATGTTTTCCATCAATATTTCTCAGGTGTTGTCTATGTAGTGGTTCATTTTTCCAACTGTTTAGTTTATTTTCAAATTGTTGTTTCTTATATTGAGCCTTTGTTTATGTTGTTTTCAAAATATTCTCCATTTTCTCCATTTACACTGCCTTTTCTCTACTTGTACTGATACAATCATGTAGGCTTCTTCCCCTCTTTTCCTACTACCTGCTGTTTTTGCAGTAATCCATGGTCTCCAATTTTTCATAATAAATGCAGTATGTCCACATCACTTTTTGGATGTAGTGCATGGGACATGTTAATTGGTTTCATTTTTTTATTTCAATTCTTTTAATTCATTTTGGGTAGAATCTATTATCCCAGCTGCGTATCTAATTACTAGAACTGTCCATGTGTTTATGACTTTGTGTTTCCAACATTTAATTTTGATTTTAAGATTTTCTTCAGTCTTTTAATAAATTTCCTTCCATCAGTTTTTTTAACTTTTATTTTCCGGATGTTGTCTGCTTCTAGTATTCCAAGATATTTCTAATTTTCATCAGAAAGAAACCTAATTTGGGGGTGGATGAAATTGGGAATTATAGGCCCGTCACCAATGTTTCTGTCTTGAGTAAAGTGGTTGAGAGGGTGGTGGCCAATCAGCTCCAGGCATGCTTGGAGGAAACTGATGCCCTTGATCCATTCCAATCGGGCTTCAGGCCATGCCACAGTATGGAAACAGCATTGGTTGCCCTGAAGGATGACCTCCTGAGGGAGGCCGACAGGGGCAATACGTTCTTGTTGGTCTTCCTTGATATCTCAGTGGCCTTTGACACCGTCCACCATGGTATCCACCTGGGGAGGCTCTCTGAGTTGGGGATCAGTGGCCTCACTTTGTTATGGCTCCATTCCTTCTTGGAGGATTGTCCCCAGAAAGTGCAGCTTGGCAAGATGACTTCCACCCCATGGATCCTCATCTGTGGGTTTCTGCAAGGGTTGATGATCTTGCCAATGATATCTAATATCTATATGAGGCTACTGGGTGAGGTCATCCAGAGTTTTGGGGCCTGGTGCCATCAGTACGCTGATGACACTGACTTCTACCTCTTTTTTTCCAACCGCGGTGGATGCTGTTCCGACCCTTGAACGCTGCTTGGGGACCATTCTGGGGTGGATGAAGGCAAATGGACTGAGGTTGAATCTGGACAAGATGGAAATCTTGCACATGGGTGGCCCTGGTGTCAGTAGGTTGGGAAACTCCTTCTCCTTTGGGGGAGTGACTCTTCCCACGAAGAATGAGGTTTGCAGCTTGGGCATCTGCCTGCACCCAGATCTCACCATGGAAACATCTGTGGTCTGTGCAGCCCATTTCCATCTTTGGAGGATTGCCCAGCAGCAGCCCTATCTAGACGTAGAGGCACTCATGACGCTGATTCATGCCCTTGTAATCTCAAGAACAGACTACTGCAGTGCTCTTTACATGGGGTTACCCTTGAGGTTGATGAGGAGACTTCAACTGTTCCAAATTCGGTGGCCAGATTAATAACTGGAGTGAAGAAATTCCAGCACATCTCCCCCACACTGGCCGCCCTTCATTGGTTACCAGCTTGTTTCCGCATCGACTTCAATGTTAGGATGATAACACTCAAAGCCCTAAATGGTTTAGGACCTCGGTACCTATCAGAATGCCTGCTCCTAGCCAGATCTGTCCATAATACCTGTTCTTCACAGCAGGGCAGTTGAGGGCCTTGACCCCGAAGGAGACCCGGAGGGAAAGAACAAGAATCTGGGCCTTCTTGGCAGTTGCCCCCCACCTGCGGAACAACCTGTCCGTTGAAATCTGCCTGGCACCTTCGCTGGATGGGTTCAAATGAGCACTGAAGACCTGGCTCTTCCGCCAGGCTTTCCCTGAGCATTAGGTTTTTGAGATTTCGGCCTCCCTTTACCATCCTTTTTGCCATCCTTGTCATCATCATTTTTGCCACCTTCATTGCCATCTGCTTTAATTTATCCTGCTGTTAGTATGTTTGTCTGAATGTATGTATTAATATATTTTTGATCATGTTTTGATATTGTGCTGTTTCTTGTTGTTAGCCACCCAGAGCGGCCTGGTTGCCAGATGGTGCGGGGTATAAATTCAATAAATAATCATCAGCATCACTTGATAGTGATATTATAATATTGGCATTCTTTAACTGTATTCCATCTAGTTTTTGGATCTTGCCATGGTGTATAGACAGAGCTGCACATTTGTCAACTCCAAATTTCATGAGAATATCTTCACTAAATATTCACATCATGTTTGTAAGTACAGTGGTGCCTCGCTTAGCGATGTTAATCGGTGCAGCAAAAATCGCTGCTAAGTGATTTCATCGCTAAGCGATTTTAAAAAGCCCATAGAAACGCATTAAAACTTGTTTAATGCGTTCCTATGGGCTTAAAAACTAACCTTATGCGAAAATCCTCCATTGCGGCAGCCATTTTTGGTGCCTCTAAAGCGAGGCAAAACAGCGGGTGGCCATTTTGTTTACCCAGCGGCCATTTTGGAACCGCCAATCAGCTGGCAGAAAATGCGGGCTTTGTGATTATCGCTTCCCTGCGATCATTGCAAAGCGAAATTTCACCATAGGGGCCATCGCAAAACAATCGCTCTTGTGATGGCAAAAAGTTCATCGCTATACAGAGCGATCGCTATGCGAGGCACCACTGTAATTCTGTCTCCGTGAAATATTGTTTACGTCAGTGGTTCTTAACCTTTGTTACTTGGATGTTTTTGAACTGCAACTCCCAGAAACCCCAGCCAGCACAGTTGGTGGTGAAGGCTTCTGGGAGTTGCAGTCCAAAACTCCTGACTAACCCAAGGTTAAGAACCAGTGGTTTAGGTCATCCATGTATAATAGATGATCTTGGAAGTCCACCTCATATTGTGAAAAATGTTCATACTGAAAAATGAAGATCAGATTCTGTGCCAGTGCAATTAGACAACTAACCTGGTTTGCTGTGTAGTTATAGTTGATCAGATGTGCATTGCCTCTGTCTATTACCCGTATTTGTAACAATAATATAAATAATGCACAGAAATTTTGTACAGGAATTGTAATGGTTCTGCTTTTCCAATCCTCCTCAAGAAAGATGCTATTCTGTACAACATGGCTACTTCTTTCAGAAAAAATGACAAGAAACTTCTAAGAAAACCTGGAAGATTTTTCAGAAGATGAAAACCTTGTACTTAAGACATCTCACAGTAGGAGGATTTTTCTTCTTCCCACTAGCTCCTTTAAGACTCAAGGAAAATGTTTAAAAATATTCCAAACTCAGAATGGACTGTTGCAGAGGAAAATGTTGCTGTCTTCATGATCAGGCTCACTATTTGAGCCAGAAGAGAAAATGGATTTTCAGCAACAGGCAGTGTTTCCAAATGCAGAAGACAGAAGTTTTTGCTCCTCTGTCCAAGCAAGGAAACAAAATTAGGTTCCTTACATTCATGGGTTGATTTGCTGGATATATCCATGGGAGCCTGAGATCCTCTCAATTCAGTCTGTGAAGTGAAATAAGCAAGACAAAATATTCATTATGTAGAGAGGCTCTTTTCAAGTGCATTTTGCTTCTGTTAACCTTATGTGTTAAACTGCCTTTTTTCCTGAAAGTAATGTGATTTATTCATTATACACTTAAAGCAGAGTATAGGATTTTATTCAAGGATCAGTAAATGAATCCTTTGTTATTCACGATCCAAGAAATGACAGAAGTCAGTTACAGACTCCTCCAGATTTCTTATGTTTAATGCTTAGGTCAGGAATTGTGCCTTCTAAATTGATTCATTGTATGAGCACTTACCATTTCTTTAGCTGCTAAACAGCATGCAACCATCATAGGGATGGTTCCCAATGAAAGGAGTCTTTTTGCACCTGTCTTCATGACTCTTCATGAGAAAAATGCACCTCACACAAATATATTTTAGTCACAAGAGGGATGCATTAACAAGGTAATATGAGTGAATCAATAGGTACATTGCAAAATTTCATTAAAGCATGCATGAACATCCATGCCACCATCCCTCCCATCTTGTAAACCTGTGGTCCCCAACCTTGGGCCTCCAGATGTTCTTAAACTACAATTTCCAGAAGCCTTCACCACCACCTCTGCTGGCCAGGATTTCTGGGAGTTGAAGTCCAAGAACATCTGGAGGCCCAAGGTTGGGGACCACTGTTGTAAACCATGTATAAAACATGTATGAAAATAGAAGGCAGGAAACATTTGGAAGAAGAGAGTAGAATTGTGATTAAGAGATGTTCACATATCTAAACCATTTAATTCCAGCATCCAATCTATCTGAGGATTCGTCAAATGGGTTGAAAAAGTGGATGCTACCTGATGAACAAGCGGTGTAGTTTTGCTCCTGTCGAGCCAGTCTGTTGTCTTTAATTGTGTAATTCTTTGTTTGTACAGTATATGCATTTTCATCCCATCGTTCCAAACAATTTTGGGTCTACAAAGTGGCTCACCATCATTAAATATCAAACAGAATTACTGTGAATAATAAAAACAACTGTTTCCATTACAACTACATTCCATGAACAAAGAGAATGTCTGAAATTAAAATCTTAATGCACAAAAGGCTGGTCAAACAAACAAACAAATAAAAAACAAACAAACAAACAAACAAAACACCTCTCATTTTAAGATCAGAGTTCAATTTACAGTCTGGCTTTTAAGAATTTGATCCCTATGGACACCTCAGCCAAAGAAAAGCATCAGTAGATAAACTGAAGAGGTCCAAGCAGGCAACAGTGTTTTCTAAAAATGAGGGCCTGCTCCCATTCAGCAATACATATTCTTTTTTTGCTTTCAGTTCTCTCTCTCTGTTCCAAAGTATTTTGGCTTTGAGCTATATGGGTTTAAAGGTATTTGTTCACTGAAATTTTCAAATTTTCTTCAAGGACAGTCTTAAGTAGAGTGACTGCAGATTCAATGAAGAGAGTTTACGATCCTGATTTTGGATAACAATCCTTTTCCTTCACTAGTGGCCCACTGAGTGCTGTCATGTTGACTCCGACTTATGGAGAATGTTTCCAGGGTTTTATAGATACAGAACACTCAGAAATACCTCTGGGACTGTGTAATTTGCCCAAGGCCCAACACACTGGCTTTACTCGACAGAGGCACAGAGAGAAATCAAACTCCCCACCAGATATCTAACTTACTGAGCTATCCACCCAACTTTTTGTTCACAACCACAGAGCAAATACAAAGGATATGCCAAGCTTAAGATGTTAGAATGCTCATTGTCATTCTTTCCTGCACAGGATTCATCAGAAAGTGCACTAAGCTATAAAGAATTTGGTAGTTTCCTACATAGAAGAAAGGGCAAAACCTAAAATAAAGCAATAAATAATTAAATCACAGGTATATGAAAATAAGGAATGTAAAAAAACTCCACTCTACATTCATCTTCATTGCAATATCTAGAAACAGGTTATCCCATGAGAATTGTCTGCCTCATGAGAATGAGACAAGAAGCATTTTTTAAAAATTGAGCTGTCCACAATTTGCAAAAAAAAAAAAAAAAAAAAAAAAAAAAGATTCTGGACAAAATTGATTCCTTTTCCTATGCGAAGCAAAAAGCACATATTGCCCATGTGCTCATGTATGTACACACAAACACACACAGAGACACACACAGACAGAGAAAGACATACACACACAGAGCAAGCACAGAAGACCAGGCTGATAGATAAAAGAGACACACGGAGCACCCATCCAATGCTTCTAATTTTTTTAAAAAACAGTCATGCAAGAAGGCAGCAGCCATTGCAATTTCGTTCAGTTGCATGAGAAGCTGGCGAACAAGGATTTATAACCCTGATGAAAAGCTACCTCAGTCATTGTGAAGTTCTGAATTTCCTTTCACCATTCTCATTGAGTTCCATTTTTTATTCAGGTTCTGATAATCCCCCCTCCCTTAATATGGAAATCTGTGTATATTTTTTGTTCACAGTTTTTCAAAACATACATAGCTTTTGTCTGTTTCCTAATATATCTGTTTGTCAGTGCATGGTTTTTCAAGTTCACTATTTTTCTTTAATTGTGCACATTTTTGAAATGTTGATATTGTTACTATTATTGTCATTACTAACATTGTGAAATATTGCTGCTTAAAGTTGTTGTCATTATTCATATAATTAAATACTGTTTTATATGCATTCTTTAGCTCAATAATTAGGTCCTATTGAGAAGCAAATCTTCCCCCACCCCATTAATCGTCAGGGCAATAGTGTGAAAAGCTATAAGTTTCTTTTGGATAGCGAGAAATTAGCTTTTATCAGCCATTCAAAGAGTGTTTCTCATTATCTGATTGACCAGTCATGGACAGAATTAATGATTTAGGATTGTAGGCCTAAAAGACTGCATTAATACCATATTTCACAATTGTGCCCCATGTAAATTCATTTCTTTCCTGACAGCAGGTCTTCAGTGTTCAGTACTAAGTTTGGTGAATACAGAATAATTGGAATAATCTGTATTTTTTAAAGGACTTGGTAGCAGAACTGGACTAAGACAAAATATTAAAATGCTGTTTTGTTCTTCCCTTCAGTGATAGGAAATAGAAGGCAGCCATTGCAGGTTAAAAGACAGTATTTAAATGTTCATGTTGCCTTTGACATAGTCGAGTTTAGTTAAAAATGCATAGGTATTGTAGACATTATATGGTAGGAGAAGCAAGCGTATAGACAGGCAGAAGTACTATAGCAACCACTCTGTAATCTAAAGATGATTATTCAGCTTTTACTGTGCCAAGCTGTAGATTGGACAAACCTGTCGGTTTCAGATCTCCATCCTGAGTCTGTCCAGTTAAGTGTAACCCAAGGAAAATGTGAGTATCTCTTTAGATAGGTACTTCTCAGACTTTGGCCCTCCAGATGTTCTAAACTCCCAGAGGCCACCACCAGCATGGTCAGTTGATCAGGATCCAGGAAGCTGAAGTCCAAAATATCCAGAGAGACAAAGGTTAAAAACACTGCTAAAATAAAGAATGTTTTAAAACAGATACAAGCAGATGTGGCCTTTCATATGTTTTAGACTGCCATTTCTATCAGCAGCTGCAGAGAAATCTTTATATTACCTGTTCTTTGTCATATTATTTTTATGACCAATAGAAACTGCAAACTTACCCAGGCTTGTCTGATCAGACAGTTCTAGGGTTATTATTATAAATCTGTCTGGTCACTAACAATTGCTAGTACAGTTGTGCCCCACTTAATGATTACCCCATATAACGATGAATCTGCCTCACAACGATGTTTTTGCGATCGCAATTGCGATCGCAAAACGATGTTTACATGTGTTTTTTTCGCTCAGCGATAATCAGTTCCCTGCTTTGGTAACTGATTCTTCGCATTACAACAATCAAAACAGCTGATCGTTGGGTTTTCAAAATGGCCACCGGCTGCTCAAAATGGCTCCCCACTGTGTTTTTGGACGGATTCCCCGCTTTACAGGCACCAAAAATGGCTGCCCCTATGGAGGATCTTCACTGGACAGTGAGTTATTCAGCCCATTGGAACGCATTGAACGGTTTTCAATGCATTTCAATGGGCTTTTTTATTTTGCTTTACAACGTTTTTGCTCTACAGCTATTTCGCTGGAATGAATTAATGTCATCAAGTGAGGCACTACTGTATACCCAGTTATACATTAACTAATTATTTGCTGTATTTCATAGCATTTGTGGAGATTGTAACCTGTCAGAAGTGCTAAGTTAAAAGTTCACCTGCACATGATTACTACGGATTTTAAAATAAATTCAAACATTCATTAGTTTGTGTAGTCAAACATGAACTTGTTTTCTGCTTACATGACAGCAATAGTGTAAACAATACTCTTCATTTTAGGCTGCTGCTTGGATACTATCTGCTAATAGGTAACTTTAAGCAGACTCTCTCTGTTATTGATGGGAAAAAGTATAAAGGTTTTTATAACTGTACCAAGTAGATGTACTCCCTTGTTTTTGACTGAGTGTACCTTTACCAGTAAAATAAACTGTTTCAGTATCTTATTCACTTGGTTTGTTTGCCTCCACTCTTCACCATGACAACCAACTTCCAGTGTTAATCTTGCCACAACAACCACCATAGCCAATGGTGAGGGATGCTGTGAGCTGTTGTCCAACAATGTCTGGAGGACATAATTGCCCACCCTGTTGTAACAGAATAGGAGTGACAATTCTGGCCAGTGCAAAATGCATGAGAGCCATTTCCGACAGCACCGTATGCCTAGAGGTGCTCAATAGCTGGGATCCATTAAAGAGAAAAATAAAAATAAAGAGTGTACTCCAAGTAGGATTTGATTAATTCTATGGTCAGTACATATTAGTTTCACTAATCCATCCCATCTCATTCCCACTGCAGCTTTAATTTAAAAAGAAGAAAAATCTAGTTGAAACCCAGATTTATTTTCAGAGACAATGTCTCCTTATATATAAACTTTGTACACAGTTTTCTCTAATATATGCAATTCTCTACACAGGCTTTCAGCTGCCAACATGGAGAAAGCACCCAATCTGAAAGATAACTGTGTTCCAATCTGCTTACACAAGAAGTGCGAACAAGGTCTGTTACCAAAACGGATGAAAATAATCCTGTCCTTCCCTCATCTCTGATTCAGTTGACTGAAATAGTTTGCAGAGGAGACATGCATGCAACACAGCTTCTCAGACCAAGAACTTACATATATAAGAAACAGCCAAGAAAATTGTGATGTCTTCTAACATATTTAAGGTTCTGGGCTCAAAAAGATTCCAGCTGAGGACAGCATCCCAGTGGTGGTTCTCTCCTTCTTGGGTATATTATTTAGCACTGCTGAATATGAAGATCTGTCAGTTTTCTTGCCTCTGCCTGTTGCTGCCAACCACATGGGATAAGGGGGAAATACTCTTAGAACATTAGAAGCTGCCTTATAATGTATTAGATCATTCTCATTATTTTTTTAAAAAGACTTATTGAGATGCATGGGATGCAAAGCAATATCAGCTTTGGAGAGAGGGAGGAGAACAAAGAGAATGAGGGAGGGAGAAAAAGAGAAAGAGGGAAAAGGAAGAGAAAGGAATAATGGGTAAAGAAAATTAAAGGCTTTCTGATTTGTAGCTTTTATGTGTGTGTGTGTATATATTAAGTGCAAAATTGGCAGAGGCGGTGTCATCTAGCAACCCTGTAGATGCAAAAACCAACCCTTCCCTTCATACAAAGTTATCATATGAGTATGAAAGAGCCTAATAACAATTCAGTAAATTTTTTGATGTACATCGTGCTCAGGCTTACAAAGCAAACTTTTGGATCACTTTGCTTGTTAATAAATTACAAAGAAAACGTTCGAATCTCAAACAGATTAGTTCATACATTAAAATATTTTAGCTACAAACACAAGAGGAAATTTGAAGTCCATTGTACTTTTCAAACTGCACTTAATACTGTATATGATAATGGCTATGCACAGGCAATATCCATTGAGATGCCAAGTGACATATAGTAATACAAGTAAGCTACTCTCGCCATAAAGGATGTTTGCGCAATTGCATTCTTGTTTGCTTTTGTTTCTTTTAATTTTAACTTTTCCAGTGGGGACACTCTGATTGCAGTCCCAGTGATGCCAGAAGACTGCCAGAAATCTCTTTGGCAAACAATCTAGACATGCATTAGAAAACAAGATAGATGATGATGAGGCCTACTCTGCAGACTAATAATAACCCTGTCCTGTGAAGGACCATGAGAGGTAGACAGCATTTATCACTGTATGTTTTTCTGTAATTTCAGGTCTCTTACACGTTATTTTTATGAGGACTTCCCTGCTTTCAGGAAGACATATAATTATTTCAATGTTTCTTTTTCTGTTTATTTATGCGTATCATTTGAAGAGATTAGTGGAAGCTGAATAGAAACAAAATGGGGAAGGATTTATTAGTCTTTGCCTAGATGCAATTTCCACCCAGCTACAGAATGACCAGAACATTTTGTTGGTTGTTTGGGTTTAATTTTGATTTTATAACTATGATGTTTATTGTTTTGAATTGTTCTTGTTTTTATGTTTGTTTAACATGTAGACCACCCAGAGTGGCCTTGGCAGCCAGATGGGCGGTATAGAAGTGAAATAAATAAATAAATGAAATAAGAGTACATCTCAATGAGTTTATTACTTCTTTGAATGGAAAAACAAGAGCAAGCCAGAAAGTAAAGAGCTTCCTTCAAGTATTTTCATTCATCTGAAGGTTTTGTTTACCATTCATTACATTTCTTAAAAACAAAACAGATTAAGGCTACAAAGTTATGAACACTGATCTTGGAGTACACCTCACTTAAATTCATGGAGCTTGTTTCTGAATAGACATGGACAACATTGCATTGAACTGCAATCTTGGGAGAAAGGAATAAATGAAAATCCATGTGAGCCGTGCAGATATTCAGTGACTGACATAATCAGTGTGCAATTGCTTTGTGGCTGTCTTTGAAGTAGTGTAAACCACTGCTCATGTTCCATCAGCATACAATAGCTAGACAGTTTTATTGCAATATATATGCCACTGTGCTAGCACATTCATAACCTTGTTACACAGACATCATTTCCTATGTTCAATACCCACTTCTTGGTATGAATGTTCTTGTGAATTTGTGGTTCTTTCCAAAATTGTCCAAATGCCCTATTTCAAGCCTGGTGGCCTCTAGGAGCAAGATCCAAATAGTCAAAATGTGAAGCTGGCAGAGGTTGATCAGGCAAAGGCAATCCAAGCTTGACTTACAAGATATTCTACCTTGGGCACTTTGTCAAGTATCCTTCAGCCAAAATGTATTGTTACTTCTTGCTGCTCTTGGTGACTTCCTTCCTCATATCTGATAAACACCTCTGACCTGGTGACAGAGCTTTTCTCCTCATCCTGAGTTCTCTTCTCATCAAGGAAGAAAGGACAAGCGATCTAGTCCTAATCAATAGGCAATGAGTCCAGAGAACAATAGAAACTGGGGTGGAAGTCACCCAGCCTTCTTGTAATATGTTATACTGGAATAAAGGAAATCTGAGAGTAGTACCATGAATACTTGAAGTGCCAAATCTTGTTGGAATGTTATGCCAGGGAAAGCACAATTGCATTAATCACAACTGCTAATCAAAACTAATTAACAGGGTGCCAGTTGCATACTCAGTTGTGTATCAGCTGCATAATCAGCACTTTATTAACTAAGGGCGCAACTACATGGGGATTGGTCTCATTATTTGGTCTGCTCTGGGGATGGGCTGATTTGCTCCTTTTCCCAGTGACCACATGATGTTATTCTCTGAGCAAACCAGCCCACCTCCAGAGCTTTCCAAACCACTTTTCTGGCTCCTTGTCAGGGGCTACTTTTTTAAAGGTGCAGGCAGGATCATTCCATTTTGATTCTGTTCCAGTGTGTGGGACCTCTGGGATTGAACCGAAGCGGCTGGCTAGCCTCCTTTTTTTGAAGCCACTTCATGAGGGCAATGGAGAGGATGTTTTCCATTTCTTTTGAATTACTGCTAATGCATTGGTAGTGCTTTGAGAGGGTTTTTAAAAAAGTTTGCAACAATCCAAAAGAAATGCAAACATTCTCCTCCTTTCCCATCCAAATGTGAGTGACAAGGAAGATTTAAAATAAAAGTTCCTAGTTCTCAAGACCATTAACAAGTTGCTCCTCTATCCTTTGCCTAAGCTACTTTACAAACTTCAGGAATGGGAAGCTTTCCCTTTAAAGGAAAGAAGACTTGATTGTGCTGAAAAGAGTCGCTTGAGGTGCTGTGTGGTCGGTCCTTGCATGTGGATGCAAGGATTGCCCAAAATGCTATACTGCACCTCAAAGCAATCACATTTAATGTGATCTAGACTGACACAGGCTGGGATAATTCAGCCATCTAGTTGCACCCTAACTTCAGTTAGCCACCGCAGCTCACAAAATTTTGCTTGTGCTGACATCAAATTCTGATCAGATTTTGCCCTACGAAAGCTAATTTGTAGTAAGACAAAAGAAACAATAGTTGAGATCTTAGGGTAAGAAATACTCATAGAGCAGTGGCCTTGGGTGTCCAAATGTTCTGGGCTACAACCCCCATAAATCCTGGCCAGCACAACTAGTAGTTAGGACGTCTGAGAGTTTTAGTTCAAAACCACCTGGGGTTTCAAGTTTGGGAAGCACTGCCATGGAGAAAGGAGTTCTAAATGGATGGAAGTTTCCTAAAGGAGAAACACTGAGGTTACCATCACAGATAATTTCAACAAGAAAATAAGGAGAAAGCCTTTAAAGAAATTGGGCTGTAATCATACAGAGATTTTTTAATGAGCTGAGATTTAAAAAGGGGCACATATAGGAAGGAGAAGGACAGGCAAATCAGCAAAGAGCACAAATTCATAGGCAATTAATATAGTGTGTATGTGTGTGTGTACACACACACACACACATACACACATACACACACAAATAATATTAAGGTAGTTGTTATATATACAGTATGTTGATGTACATGTGCACATCAAAATAAAATGTCTCAGAATAGGCAATGATCAAAAAAGAATGAACCAACTGCTAACAAACTGGTTAAGAAGTTCAAATGGTCTTTAACCTCCCCCTGTATCCAACTCCTATGACTCCAAGTAGAACAAACAGGTTACACAGAAAAGTTTTTCCAGTTGACTACTCAAAATTGTCACTAAGTATTGGATCACCTCAGGAAGATTTATTGAGCAATTTCAAATTAATTATAAAGAGCTGTATTTTTCACAGTGATTTTACATATGCTGAATCACAGTAATAATGTGAGATGACATATTTTATCTTGCAGCAGGAATTCATGTCAGCAAATAAACAGTAAATCAAAATTCAATAAAATACAAAAATTGAATACTGTTCTCACATCCAGTACATTTTCTCTAATATGCTTTCTTCATTCAGCATTCAGAATATCTTTGGTAACCAAGTTTGAGTCTGTGTATTCAAATGTTGTGTGATGTCGTATAAACAACCCCTAGGTCACTGTACCTAGGAATGGTTTTTACTGTTTTTGTGCTATCTGAAACCATATAAACCTTGGCTAATACAGGGCTTGGAAACTCACCTTGAAAGTTCTGTTTCAAAATCAAAATGAACATTTTAATTTTGTTGCTTATGGATATAACATATACCAGTGGTTCTGAACTTTTGGTCCCCAGACATTATTGGACTGTAACTCCCAGGAGCCTTCACCACGACCATTATAATTTTATTGGACTGCATATCTATGACATTGTCTGAATCTCTAGAAGCTGGAATTAATAGCCTAAGGAAATATGAGGCTACAATCCTAGGGATACATATCTGAACACAGTGGAGCTTTTTTTCTGAGTACGTAAATATTTATTTTCAATTCATTCCTTTGAAGACTTTGAAGATTTACAGCAGAGACCTAAAAGGCAATGGGACTCAATGCAAGAATATCAGAAATTTGCTGTGAATGATAAAATCCAGCAAATTTGAGAGAACTTTTTAGTTTGTGGTAAAATTCTGGGCAATAATCCTGACTGCTTTATTCAAAGTTTGCATGGCTCCTTGCCATTGAATTTTGAGACTTCTGGTATAAGAGGTGAACCTTAATATCCAAGTTAGCTTCTCAGTTGGAAGTATAGTGAAAAAAGCCTTTTCATTGTAAGTCTCTGGAAAATCTCCAAGCTCTTTTCACCTTATGACTGTGATGACGTCAATAAAAATACATCACTACCAGAGAGTTCAATAGTTAGATTCTCCTTTTTTTTTCTTTCCTTCTCCTGAACTTTTTTCTCCAACAGTTTCAAAAGGGTGGAATAGGTTGCTGGTTTACTGGGCAGAAAGGTCCTTGAGGACTTTCATACAACCACACCCACTGCCATCCCCTCAGAAGGCCTGTGTAAAGTGAGTTGAGAGTTTTGTGGCTTTGCATCCCTGTCTTATTTAACAAATCAATAATCCTATTCCCTCCACTTGTACTTCACACTTGCTCTGGAGGATGAGGGGGGGGAAAACAAGCTTTATTAAATTATTTTCATCACAGCTATTTCTGATTTTATACCATTTAGGATGGAATATAATTATGAGACAAATAAATCCATGCAATGGCAGCTGGAATACATCCAGTGTCTGATTGCAGAATATACCCACAGTCATATGCAATGAGACACAATAAGTTTCTTCTTGTTCTTGCTCAACTATTGTTCTGGGAAATGTGAATTACTTGCTTAACTAAGCTACCTCTTGTCTGCAACTGAAGAGTATATTGAACAACGACCAGTTTCAAATTACATGGCTGGCAATTTCTCGTTCTCCTGGCTTCACAACTGCTTTCAGAATCAGCGAACTGCATGTGATGAGGCTGTACTTTACCCAGGACCTTTCTTTAAGTGTCTAATTGAAAATGTTCTACCAAATCTGTTTCGTTCAGCCCCATGTCACTTAGGGCCATCTCTGTGTCACTCAAAGATACCGAGCGTTGCCTTGGATGGTTAGTGATGGTCATAAAATGACCACATCTTTGTTTTCATTTGAATGTTTCTGAAGCACAAGCATATCCCAGCGATGGCTTTATGGTAATCAGCAAGATGTCCTCTCAGTCAGGCCCTTCCAACATTTGTGAAGCTTCATGGTGCTGTGATAATATATTTAGAGGCACAGATGTCACATAAATAGATAGGCCAGACTATCTGTTACTATTTACAGAATGGCAGGTGTCTGATAAGGCACTCAGCAAGACTTCCCCCATCTGCCTGGCCATCTCCAGCTTTTACCATAATCTTCCAGCAGTAATGTCATAAAATAACTGGGATTTTAAAACAGCAGTATAAATGCATGTTATGTCAAAGGAACATTGCAAGCTTATTTTTGCATGTTATGTTCTCCATGTGATTTGATTATTTCTTCTCTTGGACACCTTTAAAAATGACAACTATTTTTACGGCTCAGTTACACTGGAGATATTGGTCTCTTTAAGTCATTTCCAGTTTTCTTCAGTGACGGATATTAGATGGGGGAGAAAAACCAAGCTTCTGTTCAACAGATTTCACTGAAATCTAAATGAAAGACCTTAGTACGTGGGATTTTGCTTTTTTATTTTTATAATGCTATTATCAATCTGTACGCACAGAAAAGTAGATTACAGTATTATAAGCAGACAAATTAAGTGACTTAAAGATAGACAGAGTGCTATCTTTAGATCACAGTCATTAGAAATGCCATCACATGACAAACAGCAGTCTTCTGCAGTGAAACTGTGAGTTCTGGAAGTTTAATTTTCCTTTCTATATAAGGAACATTGCAGCTACTTTTATTCAATTGTAGAATGCACTGTGCTCATTATGAATAAATAATTTCTACCCATTCAGCTGAGGGCATGAGATATTAGAAAAGCCAATGAATGAAAGGGACGTAGAAAGCCATTGATTTTCCTTGGTGCTACAACTCAGTAATTCTTAGTAGAGAAACAACATTGTGCCCATCCAGTTATTGATGATATGACTAATTATTTCTAGCCTTTCTTAAAACGTGTAGAGAGGCTGACTCTCTGAGATAGCAGAATAGCTGCCCTTCTAAATAGAGAGTGAATTCATTAGCTGTGATCTACAGAATAAAAAGAATAAAGGCTCCCTGGAAACCATTTGAGGAATTTTACCACTTCTTTCTCCCTTCTTCACATTAGTGGCGAACACGGTATTATGTTCCTACTCTTAAAAGTTTGGGGTTTTTTTCTGTTGAAGTTATATAACTCATGCATAAAGAAATTAGATTTGCAAAATTATAAGTGTAAGTCATCTTTCTTTCTTTTTTTCCCCTTGGCTCCCCAATATATGCAATTGAAGGGACAAGAGCAGCTTGAAAAATGTACATCACTCCGTGTTATTTCAATGAATATTCATGAAGTTGAGCTTCAGCTTGATTGTCATTTATCTTGCGATATTTGAGCTGAGTTCCTGAAATGTTAGTAGAAAGTGAACATGAGAAAGTTACAAATTGGCTGCTATCTTGATTTCACTTTCTAATATATTCCTGTTGATAGTTTTGTAGCACACTCAGGAATGGCTACCAGAGAAAGGGCAGAAAGGTAGGTGTGTTAGGAATCTAAACCACAACTCTGTCCTCATCGACTAGCATGTTGCTGGACCAAAGAGACAAAACCTCAACTAGAACAAGGGTATCAGAGATTAAAGCCAAGGAGTAGTTATATGATAGCCTGTTTAGGAGCCTTTCAGAGACTTTGTGCTCCTTCTTATAGCTTTACTTTTCTCTATATACAGCCTACTGGTCAACATAATGCAAAAAATTGTGGCAAATACAAACAATGCAAAAACTGCCAGCACTAGGAATATTTTACATGACTGAAACTCAACAGGTCAATTAATTTTTGGCAATTGTGCATTGTTAATTGTTGTTAATTGTGCATGGTATTTCTGAAAGCAATCAGTGGCCATATTTTTAAAAATGCAAACTTTTGCTGATGATAGTAGAGGCAGGGGAAAATAGAATGAGAGGAGAAATGTTTAACCCTTCTTCTGCCATTGCAGCCCTAACAATGGCTGCATCCCACTGCCCAAGAGCTGATATTCCATTGATGACAATAAGAACATCTTCCTGCAGCATTTAGCAACTTTGTGCTGTCTTGCTCTGTGTGTGCGTGTGTTCATTAGAATTGTGTCAAAGAGGAAATGGTAAAACTTCTTTTCATATGCCCAATTATGTTCCTCCCCCTTTCCATAGTTATTTTTTTTGAAGTGCATGCTAATTCTTTTCACACAATGACTGAAACCCAATAGCAGTTTCAATCAGAGTAGGCCCATTGAATCAGTAGGAATTTGGTAAGTCGACACCTATGTAAGTTTATTGAACTTACTATTAGTAAGGTGACTTACTATTAGGTTTCATCCAATAAATGTCATGTTTGTGTTGTCCCTTACCTGTTGGATCTTCAGCTATTACACATTGAATGAGGGCTTTCAGGAGACAGCTGGATGGAGAGAGAATTCTAGCTCTTTGTTCTGATCAGGCACAATGACTTATTTTCTTACCTCAGAGATGGGTCATAGTTGATACTCTTCTGAACAACAACCTAGCTGAAACACACTTGGAAACCAAAGAATCATTAAGAAACCTGGATCCGTCTATCTTGTTTATACTAGTGACTTACAAAAAATTATTACAATCATCATTTTGATGGTGTCCTCTGTTATCCCAGGAATGAGTGAAGCAAGGAACAGGTTAGAGATGTATTGAGCAGTTGGAAACTATGGTCTAATATTTGATGGTTTTCTATGAAAGAAGGTCAAGGGTTTATAAGGCAGGCAGAAACAATGCAAAAGAGAGAGAAGGGATTCATAGAAGCAGTGTGATGTAGTCTTGAGTATACAGATGGTGGGATCAGTATGAGAGAGTGATCTGTGTTTCTACAAATGGGAAAACAGGGGACAAAGATCAAAATGAGGTCAGCAGGCCAGAAGAGTGGGGTTCAGTACTGTAAATCACTGCTATAGCTCTGTTTCAAGAGAGAAAATGGGGGCCATCTGTAAAATACTATAATCATGTCAGCTTGGTTGAACTGCCTGGCTTCATGTGACATGCAACTTTCTAAATGCATTCTAAATGCTTACATAAAAAGACTTCTGTATAGAAAGGCTGCATAACTATTCTTAAGATTCAGCTCAGTTCCCCTCACCAGAAGGAGTCAGGGAAGATAGTTTTATGATCGACACAGGAAGATTGTTTGACACTGGATTTTTAGAAAAATGTATAGTATCTGATGCTATTCACATATTTTACTTCTGTTTTCATTTCTGTGATATGCAATGTGTTAGGCTTACATTTCTCTTTGTGATCCAAAACTACACAGTGCAAATTTTTCTTAACAGTCTTAAGGAAAGGAAGAGGAAGAGGGAGGTGGTCTGCAAATCCCACTGCTTGCACAATTTTCATTTGAATTCTTTTAACCAAAACAGCAGCAACCCCCAAAACAATCCATTTCAGAAGTCGGTCCAGAAGCATGAAGTAAACCTAAATAAATAAAAATTGAGTTCCATAGGCATGATCACCTGCAGGAGTTATCATCCCACAGGGACAGAGAGCCCTTTTGGCAGAAAATCCAGATTGCTCTTTTTGCCTGCCAAACATTCCTTGGGGAACTGTAACCCATCCAGGTAGCCATGAGCGTATCCAATAAAAACAAAGCAAAATCAACATTCGTTTTACAAATTAATCCTCAACCCAAAACGAGTTCTGCAGCTACCAAATATTAGATATATTCTAACAGCTGATTCATTCTGTATACATAACAGGTAGCCTCTGTGTACATTTATATGTGTCATTTATTGCCATTCCAGAGCTTATGAAATGCTTCATTTACAGCAAGAAATCTAAAATTGAATAGCTGCTTTAGACTCTGTTTGTGTTGGGGGATTTTACTCCCCTTTCTTCTTGCTTTAGTTTAACCTTAATAGTGTCAAACCTTTCTGAAACGAAAGCACACCTTCTGCTTAATTTTTTTTAACACAGCCGTACTTCTCAAACAGGTCATCACTGTAAGAATATGTGTTCTTATTCTGTAGGAAATATTCCATTATTCAGTGCAGTGGCTTTGCAATCATCCAGGTAGACAGGAGTAGGGCCAATACTTAAAAAGAGTTCTGTGAGTGAAAGCAATAATGTTAAAATCATACAGTGTAGCCATTTTATTCCCCAAAGGGTGTTCTTAAAAAAAAAAAACTTATGTGTCTTCTACTGCTGAAACAGTGCTGACAGGGTCTCGTATCAGGCCCTTCTGGATAAAGGATGCACATTTCAAAATTTTATAACGCAACACCAACCATGGTGTGTGACTCAAAGGATGAGAATAGTTTCAGATTACTCGTTACTTAAAAATTAGTCTGAATACCAAAGCCATCACTCAAACCCTGTCATATTCAGTGAGGCCTCATTCCCGGCATTGAAAAGGTAATTCAAAACTCGAGCAATTGCAGTGCAAAAAGTCTGGTGTTATCCGCTGTTGGGTTGCAGTCATAATGTAAGGTAGTTGTACTTTCATTGCTTCTCCCTTCAACAACACTGGGGTTGGGGCACCTGTGTAATTCAAAATCCATACATAACTCTTATGCCCACCAAAATGTAACTACAAAGCAGAAACCCATGTCAGCCTCCTGGAATGCTTCATAAACTTGTTTGGCTTCTGCGTGGAGCCTCCATGTCAGGAGAAAGGGTCAGCCAGCCCACCACCATCAGACTAGGGGCTGCCACATGGCCAACAACAGAGGCCTCAGTAAGTCCAAGACCCACCTTTCTTGGACCACTTCCAATGAATAGCAGCACAGTATTCACTGAACATTTTTGAATATTTATTTATTTATTGAAATATCTATTTATTTACTGTATGTATTTATAAAAAATTCTGAGCATAACCAAAATTGTGCTGCTTAGACCTGTGCAATTCAAGGGGGAAGTGTAGTTAATTACATGCAAAATGCTGTTTAAAAGACAGGAAAAGATGTTGGTTCAAAGGGGCCAAAGAGAGGAATCCTGGAAGAGTCTCCTGAGCATTCCTGTACTTTCAACAATCCATTGTAGTAAATGAAAAGGCGTGTAATTGGTCTTCCAAGGAAAGTGAGATATTTTAAGGACTAGTCTTTTTATCAGTTCCACAATCCCCCCTCCAATAAATTTTCATGACAGAGCAGGGATTCAAACCCAGGATGCCTGAGTCCTGTTCCATCACCTTACCCTGGACTGGGTTCTACAAAGGGCGTACATCTACTTAAATGCAAGGCTTGGAAATAATGAAGTAATTTCAACACATTAACATTAACTCTGTTACCTCTCCAGCCAAATGACCCAGATACCATCAGTAATGTTGTAAATGTTAACTATTCATATCAATTCTTTTGATTAAACATCGTTATTTATTGTTATGCATTCTATAGACAGCATATGTATTTGAAAACTCCACCCACCTGCCATGCAAAGGAAAGACCTACAAACCTTCAGTGAAGAATTTGTTTCAGAAGCAATAATTCACCCACTGAGAGGTTACATGTTTGGGGAGTGGAACGGTCCAAAGCCTTGTCTGATACAGACGAAGATCAAGTATGGACAGCTCATGATCAGGGTGAGGGGAGGCATCCTCCTAAAATGTCAGGGTGTGCTTCCCTTGTGAACAAGCCTTCTGGAAACTACAACAGAAGGTTAGGAATCACGGCGGGCCATTTCTTAATCACTTTTGCATAAGCTCCCATATCGCACACCACAGATGCCGTTCGAAAAGTAGCATAAATTAGCATGCTGAAAAAAAAAACAATCTTGGCTTTTCTCTGCATGGCTGTTTTACATCACAGCAACCAATTTCCTAACACATCCACTCCCTCCACAGGACAGTCGCTACAGCTAAAATCTACTGCTTCCATTCTTCCATGGACAATTTGCTTTAAGTGTCCTGTTTGAAGTTTGAGAAATTCTTTAAGCATTTAAAGGAATACTAGCGCTTGATTTCAAGTGGGAAAAGGAGCTGATGGAATGTGCATAGAGCTTACCTGAAGGAGAGTCATTCCCATTCAGAAGTGTTCTATCAAAACAGCTCTGCTTGGGGCAGGTCATCTCAGACACTTTTTCTACTTTGAGTTAAAGGCTAGTTTTGTATCAAATTGCCTGAAATGCAAATAGGATTTTTCAAATTTTTCTGTAACAATTGAAAAATAATAGACAGTGGTCTGTTAATAATAGACTAATAGTCTATTATTTATAGGTCTATGTTCGTGTACATGCACATATGCAATACATGCATGAGACCCAAAAACAGATATACCGTAGTTCCTCCTGACCAAACATAGTTTACCACATACAGCACATACACAGATACCTTCATGCTGAATCAGTGACCCAAGAGCTGATGTGGAACTGAGAGCAGATGAATTAGGACATTAAAGGCGCCATACACAATAAGACAAAACTTTCTTCTCCTTCAGCTTCACTCACCCTGAGATCCATCTTCTTTCTTATAAACCTGTGGAAGCATAGTGATTTCCCGACTCCAGATGGCATACTGAGACCTGGCAACCCTTTTCAAAAAAAATCATATGCAAACATTATTTGTCAAGTAGTTGTAACTGCTGTAGCGACTCCCTGCAGATGTGCAGTAACTCCAAAGCCACTGCTAAATAATTTCCTCTGCTGAAATAATGTTAATATACACAATTTGTTGGTAGTTGTTGATATATGTGCTAAATATCCTTTGTCAAGTGGTAAAGATGTCTTCTTGTGAAGTACAGTGTTGACATTTGTCTATACTTGAAATCAGATGTGCTTCCACTCACAGCATACTGAAATGTGTGTTTTTCCTCCCCAATACATTGAGCACTGTGAAAACTTTGAATATCGCTAGAAATAGCAACAAAACCTCAGTAGTGTTGAACCACAAATTGCAACGGAAATCAAAATGTATTTTTTGTACATTTACACATGTCGCCACCACCATCATGATTGTATTGCATATTCAGTTCAGAAACACTTTTGCTATATTTTGGTGCCCCTGTTTGCAGTACAGAAATCTTGCCCCTTGCAACATTAGCTTATATTTCCATTGGTGATCTCAGTCAATCAAGCTGGTGTGTCTGTTACCCTCACAACAACCTTGTGAGATAGGCTAACTCAAGAAACATCCCAGTGAGTTGATGTATGGGTTTGAAATTTGGTCTCCTCAATCTGAGATGTAACCCTATTCTGATTGAACCTCAGTTACAGCTGTCTTAAGGTATGCTCATATGTGAGTTTTAGGTGCTTTTTGGTTTGGTTGTGCAAGGTGAGAGGAATCACTTTAATTAATTATAGTTAATTGGCATAACAATGATAAAAAATGAATGGCTTCCCTGTTTAGTGTGGCTCCTCCCCTTTCAAAATCTGCACTGAGCATGATTGAATCTACAAACAGGATAGTGCGATAGTGCTCAGAGTTGACCAAAATGATTTGGACTGAACTGTTGATCCCCCCCATGATGTCATTATGGAAGCAGAGATGAACAGCATGTTTTTTGATAGATATGCAGGATAGAGATCTGATGTAACATATATATAAATATGTCATGCAACACAATGATTTGAATATATTGAACTAACTTCTAAGTCTCTAAGCCATAACCAAATATATATCAAGCTAATATAATTTCATATTCTGTATCTGTATTTCCTAAAGCTCAATGCACTGCAAATTATTTTCACTGTGTCTCAAGGTATCTGTAGCCTAACATTTTTACTGTGTTTTAATGTATTGGACCTCTCTTCATACTCCTGACCCTTGTCACTACAAAGTAAGTTCCCACACAGAATTCCTCCATATCAAAGAAAACTAGCTGCAAGGAGCTTCTAGTCTTAGGTGGCAGGAAATATCAAACCACAATGAGATAGCAATTTGTTTTGTTGACATAAGCAAGGTAACCCTTTTTCTCACAAAGAACACAGTTGTTTAAATATCAAATGAACACAGATGGCCACATCAGAATTCCAGGGAGGAGACCAGCCATTCATGCTTCAGCACCTCTAGGAAAATTACAGGTTCTGAAGGCCATACATCGGAGCCCAGGAACTGTGACATAAATATATCAAAGAAAGGAACATCCTCCTCAGACATGCAGGGATTTTTAGGGTACAACATGACCCATGGGTCAAGGAACACGGGGGCACGGCATGGATACAAGGACAGAGCCAATAAGCTATGCCTACAGAACATCTTGACCCAATGGGAAACAGCTGATATTTTAAATGAGAAAAGACTCCTCACCTTTCCTGTGTGTCTATAAGAGAGCTCCTTCTTGTTTGGAAAGATAGTGAAAGGGTACTCGTTAAGCATGAGCCTTTTGTAATCTTTTGACTGCATCTTAGAGAATTCATAAGGAGTTCCCCCAGCCAGAATTTTGGTAGCTATGGCTAAAAAATCCATATCATCAGACTAGTTTCAGTATTCACAGCTGCATCTCATCAAGTCTCTCTCTGGAGTGAGGGAAATTAATCTGCCATTAACCTGAAGAAGAAGGAAATTGTTGGGAGGGTTTAAGGTCCATGGGAGCTGCAAGGGTTCAGGAGATTGCTCATTAGGCTCTGTAGAGAGTGCCTATGAAAGGCTATCAGTCCCCTAATCCCTTGTGGCTCCTGGCATAATTAACAGATATGAGTATAAGCATGCTGTGATGTTACTTAGCAACTCAGTGTTCTCCAGCCTCTTGTATACAATAAGAGTTAAAGGGTATGATTCATGAAGGTCTGTAGTTCTTTGTCTCTCTGTGGATTAAATTAGACAAGACAACAGCTTTACATGTAGGAGAATTCCCTTAATTATAGTTGCAGGAGAGTGCAGTTATGATATTGTACAGCAGAGCAAATCAGCATTCTACAAGGTAATTCTAAAAATAGGGGCAGTCTGAACAAAAAATATATATAGAACTTTAAAACTGGGCTTTGGATCAGCATTAACAGTCTTTTCTTTCTCTGTCCAAATTTGGGAAAGGTTGAACAAAGGGTTTTCGGATTGTGAATTTTTTAAAAGTAAATCTGTCCCCCTCCCTTTCAGAAATGAGCAATCCCAACCAACACTATACAGTGGTGCCTCGCATAACAAGCACACCATTTAACGATGAATCCGCATACTGATGCGGATTTTGCGATTGGTAATGCGATCGCATACCAATGTTTCTTCGCATTGCGAGGGGGAACAGCTGTTCGGCAGTGGCTGGAACACCCAAAATGGCAGCTGGAACCACCCAAAATGGCCGCCGGAACACCCAAAATCGCTGCCGGAACCACCCAAAATGGCCGCCGGAACCACCCAAAATGGCCGCCGGAACACCCAAAATGGCCACCGGAACATTGGGAAACATCACAGAATGGTGAGTTTTGGGCCCATTTGGAACGCATTAAAAAACAATGGGGTTTTTTGATCCGTATAGAGATGTTTCCCCATAGCGAAGGTTAATCCGGAACGGATTAACCTCGCTATGCGGGGCACCACTGTATTTAAAATTGGTCAAATAAATTGAAAAGACTAATCTTGCTTATCTTGAAAGAGAATGGTTGCCTTCCCTTTTTTTTAATTTGGAAAGAATCCAGCTGTAGGAGCTAAAATATTGATCCTCAAAAACACATTTCAAATAGGAGAAATAGCAATTTTGTTATAACACTGACTGTAGTGATCACCCTGCCTATACATATGTATGAGTGTATCGGCATGCACCAATAAGAGTTGTTGGGAGGCAGAGCCAGTGGAACATAAAGGGAGGGTGAAGCAGATAGGAATAGCAGATAGTCAGTGGGGAGTTGAAAAGAAGTTAAGAGGGTGAAATCTAGAGAGAAGTGTGGAATAATTTATTACGAAACTACTGAAAGCTTTGACATCTTTTAGGAATCTATTTAAGTAAAACTCAAGATTTGAACTGTATCCAATAAACTTCGTTTTGTTAAAAGTTACATGCAGTATGGACCTCAGTTTTCCAAGTAAATAATGTTGACAGAAATCAACTGGTGGCAGTGGAAATAGGAACGTGGTGTGGGCCTTAGATTAGTGAAATAATCCAGGGACATGGAAGGGGCACATCACACTGAGCATGTCTGGTACAGGCTTGCCAGACGGATAATGCAATGTATCATATAGGCAAGGGAGAATTACAGATCAATAGAAATTCATAGCTATTATGGAAGAAGTAAAAAAAAAACACCCACCACTTGTTTGTTTTAAGGAAAGTAATGGTGTGATAGTCCTCTAGAAAGGGACATGTTGACATGTATCTTCAGGGAATTAACATACATTTTTGTAAGTTATATTCAAAGAATTTCCATGGTTTATACCTTAGAAAAATAGATAGCTGTTGTGTTTTTCTAGCATTTTCAGTAAACATTCTCTCAGGGCTTCTGAAACCAAACAGCCTCCTGACATAAAGTTCCAAAGAGGAAATATGATCTATTGGGGCAATCTGAGCTTTTGACTCTGTCAATCAGGACCCAATTAGTTGACTCTTAGCTAACTTTTTAACTTCTTAGCTCCTACCTGGCTAAAGAAACTTATCAGAATCATGCTTGCAAAGGGGTTTTCTGTCTCGGTGTAAAAATACAGACACAAACAGAATATTAAAATAGGTTCTTCTCTCTTCCTAATTCTTTCCTAGCAATATTGTCTTTTCCAGTAAATTCTGCTCAGTTCTTGCAAACAAACAGTTGTGGATTCCTTTACTGAGTCAACTCATCTCATGTTAAGTCTTCCTCTTTTTTTCCTACTGCCACCACTACCACCACTTTCCCCAGCAATATTGTCTTTTCCCGTCAAATCTGTATTCTGATTTTATATTTCAAGTAGGATAATCTCATTTTTGCTCTAGTGTGGGTTCAGACTAGACTTGATTGAGCGCCCATTGTTTTGCCTTTTTTGTGATCTGTGGTATCTATAAGAACAGGATATATTCAGATTCCAAGATGGAGACCTTAGCTGTACTTAAAAGTGGCCTCACAGTTTCTCCTCAAATGTGTTTTTTGAATGTGCAAAATAGCCATGCTGTTCTGATGCAACAAAACCCACAAAGAGCTTTGTGGTGCCTTTAAAGACAACAAAGTACTGCAAGATTCTTGACTATTCATATTTATTCAACCTTTTCAGCATCTGAATGGATTTCCTGCTATTGCATTGTTTTCCTTCCAGACACACACGTTTTTCAAAGTTTCTTGCTTAGGCAGTCAGACTTACAAATCAACCCATGATGACGTCCTATCATAAAATGAAGAACTATCATAAAATCAAAACAAGCTGATTTAAAGCATGCGGAATAAGACAGGCTAGTGTTAGCATAAGTAGAAGCGTGTGTTTTATAACCTCTTCAGAGAGCTCTGCTTCTAGTGATGTGCTAACTGTGCTGTCCAGCTGTGAGCTTAAAAATCTTGTCTTTGGATGCAGGTTAGACAATCGTCAGACAGGTCTTTGAATAATCTTTTCTATAATACTAATCATACGCATCTTCCAGCCAGCTGCCAGCAATGAGTCCTGAAATAAGCAAATGCTGGAGTCCAACAGATCAGAGAGTTGGGCCTGAAGAAGCTTTGTTTTATCAAGCCAGAATATTTGTCCATCTCGTTCAGTATTGTTTACTCTCATCGACAAGGGCTCTGCTGGATCTCAAGCACAGACATTTCCCATCTGTCCTTCCAAGCAGCAATGCCAAGGAGGGAGGGTAGATTTTTCTACAAATCACATGGTCTGCTTCAAAGCTTATAGTCCCTATGTTCACTCACAAAGCACTGGAGCAACCACCATGTCTGCTAAACGGTTAGCAAATCATGTATTGTTTTTTCAAGGGGAGGCTTTTTAGCAATAAATATTTGTAAAGACTGGAGAAATACAGGAACATAAGGTATAGAAATACAGTTCTAGCACATAAAGAAATGAGCAAAACACCTGAAAGGCAATCCCTTTACATTTCATTCAAAATGCTTGCTAAATTCTGATCCATTTGACAAATGGACATGGAATGCCAGCAGTGGAACAGAGAAAATTTTTAAAACATCTTAAATGTTCAGAGAAAATGTTTATAGAAGATTTGAGCTTATTACAATTTCATTGTTTGTCTTGTCCTCACATATCACAGATATTTTTGGAAATTACAGATCAACCTGTTTTATTATTACTATTATTATTTTACATAGATGGCATATGGTGCTTTTTAAAATAAAATGAAGAAAGAGAAACCACTTCATACTGAACTGTATAGGCATTTAAATTCATTGTGTGACCTTTTAGATCTTTCACCACCCTAGTTAATGTATGACAGTGATTATGTTTCATAGTTTGTTAAATATGAATCACAAAGGTTATGCAGATAACACATTTTAGAGTAGCCCAACTGATAACACCCGGATACATGACATTTTAATCAACACCATCCATAATGGAATAGCGGCACCCCCTGCCCTTGGCTTGAAGCAGCTGGGCTCTGTAAGAAAGACAGAATGTGCTAAAAATGGCTGACCATAAGGTGGCAACAACTCCGCTAATGCTCTTGAACCCTAACCTGCAGTAGTCATTGACAGCACACTGTGAAAGTAATGCAGTTTTCCATAGTTGAAAGTCGCCCTCACATTAGGTGTCATATCAGGGTGTTGTAAAGATGCTGGCATGAGTGCTGCAGTCTTAATGAAGATAAGGCAAGTTTACTTTCTCTTAGCTGACAGGCACAGCTGGAGGGAAAAGGCTAAAGAAGAAAGAGGGCTATCTAATGTGTTTGGATTTCAGAATCAAGGCAAACAGAACTATTAAATAATAAGGCTGTAATCCTGTAAACACTTATGTGAGAGTAACTCTTGGTAATCTCACAGGGGCTCTCTTTCTGAATAGATATGCATAGCATTCACAGTGGGTAGCAAAATCTCTCAAATAAATGAAGAGAACTATTTAGAGAAAGAAGGGAAGCACATTATCAAGTAAGCAGATCCATGTGGCCAAAGGGAAAAACATCAGTGCCTAGATCAGGGGTGCCCAACTTTTCACCTTCCCTGGGCCACATTAGAAGTTGAAAATTTGGTTTGCGCTGCACATACATTTGGTTTGGGCCACATGGGTTGGCAGCCCTAGCCGTCCTCCGCAGCCCTGCTCCAAGCGCGCTTACCGGCAGCTGTGATATCAGACAGCAGAGGCTGCCAGCTTCGACTCCGGTGGCTTTATGGGGCCGGGAGGGGGTCCACCTATTGACGGGGATGACGCAATGCAGTCATGCAGCCCCCCGTCCCCTCCCCTCCCACTCCTTCCTTCCTTTCCTCTCTCCCCCTCTACTGTTGTGACATGCCCCGGCCACATTCCGGCCACAAGCGCCGGCAGTGTAACTTGAAACTTTGGAATTTCTTTAAAATAAAAAATTGCACTAGACCGCATTACGAGCTGACCTGGGCTGCATGCGGCCCTTGGGCTGCGGGTTGGACAAGCCTGGCCTAGATGTTACAGGCTGTCTCTGTATGGATCAGCATTAAACTTCCAGAAACATATCGGTTGCTGGAAGATGACTAAGATAATTAAATAAAATGAATTTCTAGCAGTCCTTTAAAAAAAATTTAAACGGAAGATGTTCTTGTGCATCTGGGCAAAGCGAAAATGATGTTGACATCTGTGTTGTTCAGCTCAGAATTTGCCTTCTTCCACTGTCCTTATTTTCTAGAATTTATCACAGGCACAGTAGGAAATAGAAACACCCTGAAAATGGCTCAGTGAACTTTAGCTGTGGCATTTTAACAAGCCTAAATGATTTAAAGTTTGCATAGAGCTTGTTATTTGATTGGACACAATTAGTATGAAGGGAGCATTGCTGAAGTGCACTGAGTTGTAAACTCTCCGGGTCTGACCCATTAGAGGCTGCGCTATGCACTAGGCGCTGCATTATTGCTGGCAGAGAAGGGCATTCATTACTTTTACTATATCTGCAGAAAGAACATGAGGTGGGGAGCATTTCGGTAACGGCACTCTCCTCCCCTCCTTTTCACTGTGACTGTCATCAAAGGTGAATATTTTGCTAAGTCTATGAGCAGATAGAGAACGAAGAGATAATTGGTAACATGTTTATAATTAACATCTAAGAAGACAAGATGAATAGAGACTATTCATGCAATTGCTACATTGTGTGAAGTTACAATGATAGATTATGCCTCTGTGGTCCCCCCCCCCTCTTAAATAATGCTTTCTTGCTTGGACTTCAGGCTTGTGAAACAAGCAGGAATCAATCAACAAATGTGAGTATGTTGAGTATCAATTATTAGCAAGCATTTGCCTTAGCTTCCAATTTCCTGATTTTGGAAAGCATAAACCAACATGAGATACCATTAACATAAAGCTACATTCGTAGGCTTGTGTCTGATACCTTAATGGAAACTCTTCATATGTCAGTGTTCTTCAACATACTGCCATCTAGATGTTTTGGACGTTTAACTCCCTTTGGTGCAGCCAGCCTGGTCAGTGATCAGGAGTTCTGAAAGTTGTGCTCCAAAACAGATGAAGGGCTCCCCAATAAGGACGACTGACATTTCATTTCTGGCTGCAGTGTCTAAGTCCCAGTTCATTTCCATAACAGATGGCTAGAGATAGGGACGAATATAAAAACAGATCGGCTTTTTTTTTTTTTACAAAAATAACTGATTTGTTAAATATTTATCGATCTGTATTAAACAAATTTTAAGTCCCGACGAATACAGATCAATGAATATTTTCCCATTTTTATTTGTCCTTCGTAAAAAAATTTAAAAATTCTGCCTACTGGCCACCGATCAGCTGATCGGCAGACACCTGGGTGGCAGCCACCCAACCCCACAGCCTACCCCACCCCCTTCCTCTCCCTACCTTAGCCCCTCCGCTGACACCCCCTTACTCTAATCGCCACCGTAAAGTTCTCCATCTGGCCTCCGCAGCCATGGCAAGTAAAAAGGGAGACTTGCTGCCTTTTGCAAAGATGATGGCTACAACTTCATTTAGGGTAGGGAAGCTGCAGCTGCCATCTTTGCAAAGGGCAGCCTAGATTCCCTTAAGACAGGCTAAGGAGGTTATGGTAAGAGGGTGTTGGCAGTGGTGAGGGGGTGGGGGAGGAGGTGGGGCGGCAGCAGAGTGGTGGTGGAGGGAGGTGGCAGTGGCAGCTGGGGAGTGTCGGTGGCAGCAGGGTGGTGAGGTGTTTTTTAATGACCCCCCCCCACAAATCGACGAATAACTTTGTTATTCATCACTTCATGAGGCAACTTCGTGCTTGGTGAGTTGTCAACTTTTTACAACTCACGAAGCGGGATGACTCCCAAAATGGTGAGTCGTCCCCATCTCTACAGATGGCCTTTGAATTATTATGGCAAAAGAAGAGTAACTTTTGCTCTCTACTAAATAGTCTTGACTGGGCTGGAGGTATCGGCCTCAGATGAGGGGATGAGGACCTGAGCCTCCCTTGTCAGATGTCACAAGGGAACAGGCAGATGCTTATCATAAGGAACACTCAGAAAGGGCTGTAAAGACAAGACGTCCAAGGCCAGACAGAGGCAAGAGCTCCTCCCAGTCTCAAAATGTGGCACCAAACAATGGCATGAGGCAGACAGGAGACAATCCAACATAGTGCCCAATTATGCAGGAAGCCTCTTGGGGAGTGAAACTCCTATAGGAGGCGACTTGATACTGGAAAGCCTGAAGCTGAGTCCTGGCACAGGACAGTGAAGCTGAAAGGCTGAGGAAATTACTGGGAAAATTGTCTCCTAGTACCTGGAAAACTGACATTCTTGACTGCCATCTTGAACCTTTTACCTGCATTGTCTCCTCATGACCAAATTCTCCATATCATCTTTGTTTCCTTTTGTGTTCTTGGCTTGTTGGTTTCTTGCTTCCTTGATTGCCCAGCAACCAGCCCTTGATATTTTTATTCAAATACATCTCTCATGGCTATTCCTTGTTTGAACTGACACCCCAACGGGATTGAGAATTATGAAGCAGTCCTGCTTGTGCTTTGATCATTCTCTTGTGTGCACCATTTGCCTGGCTTCAGTCTCCAAATGTTTACCAAACCAGTCAAGTTGTTTGGACCTGCCCTCTGGTCGCCCTTGAGAGGCTGTACCCTGTTTTGCATGTTCCCCAGCCAGGGCCAACTAGAGAACAGGACCCCAGTCTCTGGCACTTCCTTACATGGGAGAGCAAAGTGGCATTCTCTGTTTTCCTTCCATTAACAGGTAGAAACCTTTTCATTTAGGTGGACTGTGGGGAAATGAGTGGGTGCTGTGCTCTTTTTGGCACCTAAAGTATGCCCTTTGCAAATTGTTTTTCACTCAATTATATTTTAGTATTAAAATTAATTTATTTGTATTTTTATGCTATAACTACTGTTTTCATTTTGACCTATTTTTCTTGTGGCGACCCTCGTAAGGCAGTATATTAATCAGAGAAATAACAATCACTATAACACTTGATGCATGGAGGCCACTGTATCTCTTTAAAAACTGGAAGAGTGACTGCACCAGTCAGTTTTGGTCATGAATGATTTTCTGGGTAAAGTCCTTAATTTACAACTATGCATGGGTGTCCCAGTTCAGTTTGGAGGCCAATCCAGCACTTTGGGGTGGATCCTGATTTGGTCTCTGGTCCCACCCAATTTGACTTGGGGTCTAGATCAATTTGTAAATTCAGATAGCCATTCCCTTTATCATTAACTTGCATTGGAAAATGAAAACAGCACAACAGACCCAAAATAGGAAAGTAAATGTGCCAGATTTGCACTCTGGGTATCTTTACAGTTTCCGTTCTGAAAGGCCCATAAATGAAATGAAATTCTGTCCTTAGAATCCATATTACGGCCCTCGTTGAGCAAAGCCCAACAGCAATCTGTCCCTTCCCATTGCTCATTCCCACAATCTTCCACACAGTATGGCTTCCTCTCCCCTTTTTAAGGTATCCAAATCAATTCTGCTGCAAGATGGACTTCATAATTGGCCTGGATGAGCCCAGCTCCATTTATGATTCTGAATTTGGACAAAGCTGAGGCACATCCCTAATATATACTATTGTTTTCATTAGATGTTTTTGCTGAATGAGGTTCATGAAGTATCATTTGAGGTGCCTGCCCACCAGCCACAGTAATGTGTTTACCACTCAATAAACATTTGAAATGGGTCTTTAAATTCTAATTAAATAGAATGAATGATAGCATGGTGATTATGCTGGCACTATTTACTTAGCGATATAGCATGGTTAGTGTTACAAAGGCTAATTGGTATAAAGCACTCCTTTGTATCTTTAGCATACTTGTTTTGAACTAATGAGACATATCCTGCCCCATTCAATGCCCCAATATAGCAGCGTTTAGTGGGTGTATGAGTATTTAGCAGACTCCAAACATGTAGTTCTATTAATATTCACTCTGCTTCAAACATATTGCCTCTGTATGATTGCTACAAATGTCTTTGTGCCAGAACAGAGTATATGAGATGAAAGCTCAACAGAATTCATAGCAAAGTGAATTACACAGTATTTTCCTTTCAGCATCAAAGATAATCCATCAGGCAAACATAGGGCAAAACAAAATTGCTCTCTGTAATCCACTGTCTCCTGAAATTATCTGATAAAAGAAGATTGTCCAGTCCTTCTTTAAAAGGATGGAAATTTTCACTTTTATTGCTTCTATAGCCTTCTAGCACTATGCATGAATCCATGAAGGTTTAAATTGATTGTGAGGTTATGTGTGTGCGTGCAGGCCACATAGCCGACATCTCTACAACACCTGGAAGCCAATAAAACTGTCACTTGTTGGATGTGAAGACTGAGAGGAGGCCTTGTGAATGCACTCAGATGAATCTGCTTCCTGTGGCCCCATGATTGGGAGCCCTACTAAGGAAGAAAATAAGACAGAAAATTTGCTGGTTGCCAAATTGGGAGCGGGGGCATGGGGATCACGCTTCCTTGTGGATTGTTCTACCTACATAGTCATTTTGAGAGCAGGCATAATGCCTGAATAGGACTTTCTCTCTTTTAAATAAGTCATCTGACCCTTACTAACTCAGGTTCTTTGTTGCTCTAAATGTCTGAACATATACAGTAGCTCATGCCAAAAAAGAAAAGAAAAAGAAAAAAAGACTGGAGTACTTGTTTTAATTACACTTAATATGGCTTATGCACACAGAACTCAGAGACAGCAATACCACACTTCCTCTCTAAAGCTGGCCTTACCACCTTGAGAAGGGAGAAAGGCATCTAGAAACTTAATTGGATTCAGCACGGCAAAGAGATGAAAATTAGTTGTCCATTCCATCCAGGCCGAAGTGAAGTCTCCAGACATTTTGGTTCTTGAAGGAAAGGACAGGATAAAATTCTGAATTTCCCTGGCAGTTGAATTTGCTTCAGCATTGGCAATGGGACAGAAGGATGGTTTAACACGTGCAGCATAAGCTCTTCCCTCCATGACTGGACAGGGTGGGCATTCCGCCACCCCCATGAGTCAATCCTCTACTTTGTTCACAAGATGCTCTTGCATAGGAGAATCAGGGGAATGGTTGGTGGAGTGGTATTGCTGCCGCCAGCATCTGATACAGACGCCATATCTGCTTAAGAACAGAGCTGACCCTTTTGGGGCAGGACAAAGAAGAGCCGAAAGATATGAATCGCTTGTCAGATAATAAAGCTACAAGTGGAAGTTTTGCATACCAAGATGTTAAGGAGTTTATTTAGCTGTGCTTCCTCAGAAACTAACCCAGCAAAACACTGACAAACACTCAAATGAATTCACAGCAGTACTATTTAGATCTTTGGGTTGAGAGATAGTAAATTGTTCTTTTGGCGGGCTCTCTTGGTGCAATCATCTTTAATATAAACAGATACAGATTGGAAAGAGTAGCTTGTTGTCCTCCAGATTTTGGTGGACTTCAATACCCAGGTTCCCTCACCACTAGTTACATTACTAGGACAGATTTTTTTAAAAAAACACAGTCCATCCAAATCGGAAGGCTTGCAAATCACCCATCAGTGGTTTTGCTAAAAATAATAATCATGCGCCAAGTCAATTCTGACTCATGGTGACCATTTTCACAAATTTCCAAGTGGTGCATACTCAGAAGTGGTTTATCATTCCCTTCTTCTGGGGCACCCTGGGACTGTGCAGCTTGCCCAAGGCCATATAGGCTGGCTCTTCCCCCAGGAGGCCCAGCTCCCAATCATTGGCTCTGCAGCCCAATACTGAAACCACTGAGCTATGCAGCCAGCCCCAGTTTTGCTACTACCCCTTTAAAGGAATACAAACAAATCTGCTTAATACTTCAGATAAGACTGATTTTCAAAGTTTTGGGTGCTGCATTTTAATAGTATTAAAAATTTAAGGAGGTTCCAATGGAAGGAGGAAATGAACAGGTTCTTGAGGGAACTAGAAACCAAATCCTAGGATGAACAAATGGATGTGGGGTGTGGATGCATAGTCTGAAGAAAAGACATAGCTTCTTGACTAGCAGGTAACACGAGAGGCTTCCTGAAGAGGTAAGGGGTATCGGTTCATTCTAATACATACTTGCCTGTTTCCTCTGATTAGCCTGCTTATCTTTTCTAATATATAATTGTGATAGAAGCTTTCTTTTGGGGAGTTTTTGTTTTGTTTTCAGGCAGGGCTAATTTATTTTTCAGAGGCCAAGTTTGAAAGACTTACGTGGGACACAGGAAAACTATAAAAGGAAAAAAAATAGGAATTTCCTTTGACATGTGGTCTGACCCTCGGAGGGTACACAGTTGCAGTCTCCAAATATTAGCAGGACTGTCACACAGACCTAATCCTTGACAAGTGGAGGCTTCATTGTGTGATCACTCTGCCTCATACATAGAATTTTACAGAGGGCCCAGAACTTGTGTCTACAGTCTCCCTCTCCCTCCCTCCCTCCCTCCCTCCCTCTCTCTCTCTCTCTCTCTGTGTGTGTGTGTGTGTGTATGCATGCATGCATGCATGTATGCATGTATGTATGTAAAATATTTTTACCCCACGTTTCTCCTTGAAAGGACCCAGGACAGCTTCCGTAATTAAAAGGACAATATACAAAAGCTAAAAACAGTAAATGTACAAATATTTGAACAGGAATGAACCAATTATCATATTAAAAATGGTAAATAAAATCAATACTAAAAACACATTCAAAAGCAGTAGGATAAGCCTACTCTTAGAGCTATTTGGGAGCAGAACAGAATTCCTTTGACAGTATTGGCTTTTCTTACTGTGCATGCGTTTAAACAGTGGCTGGGGAGCCATGTGCTGGGCACAGAGTAATTTCAAAGTTTACCCCAGATTTCACACTGAAAACAGAGTTGGACTAGATGGCCCCTTAGACTCTTCCAAATTTTTGATTCTATGATTCGGCTTCTCGGCACCCATGACAGAACACGTGCTGGCATTTAATCCATATCATGCCACTCCTCCAGTGATTTTTGAGGCCATGACCCGGCAATTATAAATCTAACAACAGCAGCAGCAACAAAAGCCCATTATCCTGCAAGTGAAATTATTCCTTCTTAAGGTAATCTCAAATAATTATTTGTAATTAGTAATTTCCAAGATGGAAATCAACATAGGAAGGAGGTGTGGAAGTGGGTGTCCACTTCCACCAGAAAGCATCTCCATTCAGCTTTCTGGGAGAATTCAGGAGAGTGCTGAGGCAATGTCTAGGACCAGCAGGGATTCCATTAAAAGCCTTCCCCTTTGTCAATGAATAAAGAGATGCAGATTAGGGCACAGGGATGTCTTTAAGGCTTCTTGAGTTTCTGGTGACACCACGAGGTGCATGAATGTGTCTCAGCCTTAGAATGAGCACAGAAAGGTATGATTTATATTCTGTTTTAAGTCATTTTAAAAAAAAAACTCTTTCCAAATCAAGCCAGGCTATGTGCATCTCATCCATTACTAATTATAACCCCCCACAGTCAGCTCAGCAGGAGTACATAAATTACATTTGGATGTTATATCCATCTGTGTTTGACAGATAGTAGTTTGTCACTCTACTGTTCATTACAAGCTGTATCAATTTGAAATACTGGTAGTGTCCATCCCACCTATGCTGGAGGCCTACTAAAGTCAATTTCTCTCCATTGGGGTCATATATTCCATTGTTCATAGCTATTTTTTTTTAAAAAGCTGGTTAGATGTCAAGTAGGTTTCTATTGCATCTACCTGTCACATAACTGGCTACTGGTCATGCTGCAGCTATCTTTGAAAAGGCAGTTTTGTACCGTAAAACTGAACATCGAAAACATTACCCCATTAAATCCAAAGACAACCAAGCTATGTATTCGCAAAGGCTTTCACGGACGGGATCTAATGGTTGTTGTGGGCTTTTCGGGCTCTTTGGCCATGTTCTGAAGGTTGTTCTTCCTAACGTTTCGCCAGTCTCTGTGGCCGGCATCTTCAGTGGACGGCATCTTCAGAGGACAGCACTCTGTGCTCTGGTACTCCCAAGCCAACTACACCAGAGCACAGAGTGCTGTCCTCTGAAGATGCCGGCCACAGAGACTGGCGAAATGTTAGGAAGAACAACCTTCAGAACACGGCCAAAGAGCCCGAAAAACCCACAAGAACCACAACCAAGTTATGTCTGCAAATGAGGCTAAAATTCCAAGAATTTTTTTGTCCCTCACTGGCATTTACAACAACAACAACAACAACAACAACAACAACAACAACAACAACAACAACAACAACAACAACAAAGTAAACAAGCAACCAGCTTCCTAGATAACTTAGTGAGCAGAGCCAGAGGTTGTTAGTTCAGTTCCCCCACTATGCATCCCAGAAGAGCCAGCCTGTGTGGCTTAGGGTGAGCTTCATGGTCCTGAGATGCTACCAGAAGAGGAAAATGGTAAACCATTTCTGAGTACTTGCTAGAAAACCTGAAAACTGGTAAGTCAAAATTGACTTGACAGCACACACAATAAAAACAAGCAACCATACCCTACTGTTTCATGACTCATTAGCTGCTCCTAGTGGCAGTCACCTTTTCCTTGCACAGTGACGAAGAATGGTCCTATTGGTCACAAATGTCCAAAATTAATCTGTCTCCAGCAGAATATACGGCCATTTCCTGCTGGAGCGAGGAAAGAGGAACAGAGTTCCACATGTCCAAGAACTTTAGAAGCAAATCTTCTTTGAGACAATGCAATTTATCAAAATATTTTCTTTTTCAGTGTAGTAATTTTCTAATGTTCTCAGAAGAATTATATATTTCATCCAGTGCAGCTGATGTCCGCACACTTGAGACTTAATGGCAACATTAACAAGGAGAAATCATTAATTCAGGACCATAGGAAATGTCCAGGAAGTCTTTTTCTATTCAAGGCATTGCACTCTTCACTTCGTCTAAGACCCTTAGACCCTGATTTCAATGGAGCTTCAGTAATCTCCCCTAGTTTATGTTTTGATCCCTGTTGGCCTTGCCCTATTTTTAGGTCTGCTGCCAGCAAAGAGGAGAGAGGTGCTATCAACTCCAACATAACCAAATATTTGATCCGGATGATTGCACCAGCCAGTCTAGATTAACAGTTCCTTTTCCCTTGATATATGTGCATGCAAAACAAAGTCTACTTTATATTTTGCATAGCTGACAACATTGAAGGTCATTTTTTATAACCGTTAATGCCCCAATGAATGAAGCGTTAAATACTTCAGTGTTACTTATATATGCTTGTTATTTTAAAATCCCTAGGTTGTGTTAACAGCCAAATAAGAATATAATCATAATGCTGTCTTTGATTTATCACTCTAAAAACACTTAATCTAAATGCCTTGATGAAGGATGCAATAAAACCATGCTGTATTGTTGAAAAAGTTCCATCTATTATTATTAGAGTTAAGGTTGTGTCAGCATTTATGTTTCTATTATCTGTCCTGTTTACTTGGGGTGACATCTTAGCTATTAAAATTCCACTTGGGTTGAAATATATGTGCTCAGAGCCTTCATGCTCAAGCCCAAATGAAGTTTTTGTCCTTTGAATTCATCAACAGGTACAAGGAATTGAAGGTTGTTCCAACACTCAGATGGTAGCCGTTTTCTACACACACTTAGGCACTCGAACTCATGAAGAAATACAGACAAGACAGACCTCACAATTCTTATTATTCCAGATGCTTAAGAAGGAGAACACATAAGTCTATATATTACACTATATAGTTATAGTACTTTGACATACCTGTAACAGCCTGGCTCCATCCTACAGAAGTCTGGGATTTTGTAGTTTGTTTACTTAGTATCCTCTGGTACAGAGTTCCATGGAACTGCACTGACAGATAATTCATAAGCACCTTGCTATACTTCAAAATCCCATGTTTCTGTAAGATGAAGCCATGGCTATTAAAGTGGCATCAAACTATTTGCTTCAGATAGACTAAAGAAATGGTTGAAGATACTATCTCTCCACCCCTATGAACAGCCAATTCACCCACTGCACTAAGATCATAAACCACCCAGGTCTACCATCTAGTTCAGAACTGAGAAACATGTGGCTTTCTAGATGTCTTGGCTTATAACTTCAATCAGCTCCACTCAATATGTCTAATGTCTAATACTTACAGGAATTACAGGACAAAACATGTGGGCGGCAAAATATTCTCCAACCCTAGTCTAGATTCTACCCCAAGGAGTATCCAGCAATATTCTTTCAAAACAGACAGTTGTCCTCTGTAAAGTAACACTCATGGCCACCCTGTTGATGGCACAGAGGAAGATCAGAAGACTGGTTTTCTGTAATGTATATAACCTAATCTAGATTTTACTGTTTTAGGAAAAACAGGGACTTTAATAGTCACATTTGTCTTTTAAGGTCCACTTTTTTAACTTTCAGAAAGTCAGGAAACTGCTGGTTGTGAAATCTTTTTTTATATAGGCAGGCTATCTTTTGCTTTTGCTTTTGCATAGTACCAACAGTGTGGCTTTAAATTATCATGATTGAAGTCGCTGAACAAGTGAGATCCACAGTTAGTCTCTCTTGGTCTAAAAGGGGAGAGCAGTTTAACACCTGGTAATGTCTGGCTTCTGGTAATGTGTGTTTTGTGAGTGTGTATATTAATTCAATTTTCTTATGTGTGACACAATTGGGCACTACTGCTTTGATTATGTGAAAGTTTTAAAAACAATTTTATAGAAAAATGGTATACAAATTGAATATACGGTATGTTAATACATACAGTGCAAAGGCTGACTGTATTTCATACATGATAAAGAAAACATCACATCAGCAGTAGCAAACTATTTGGGATATTTTCATTGCTTGATTACCTCAGCATTTTTCTTACATGTTTCTTTACTGACTTAACTCAACTTCCCTCTAATAAGCTCAGCATACTTTCCAGGGTCCTATACAATTTTATCCTTTAAAACTCTGTAAGTTAGGATGGGCTGAGGTAGGAGAACTGTCCAAAGTAGAGATGGGGGTATTCATATACGAATATGAATATCCCCGCACAGGTGGTGTTAACAAGGGTCCAGCCCCATGGGGTCGGATGGTCCGCTCACTGATCCTACACAGATGCGGATGGCGCCATTCTACGAATGGCTCCGCAGCGCACAACCCGCTCTTCAACTTTGCAGCGAGGCTTGTCCTGCCGCCTCCTGCCGGGAGTGGCGAGCAGATCGCGCACTGCAGAGCCATTCATTGAATCATGCCATCCACAGCTGTTGTGGATCGGTGAATGGACCATTCAGTCCCATGGTCCCTCGTTAACGCCACCTGTGCAGGGATATTCATATTCATATATGAATATGAATACCACCATCTCTAGTGCCAAACTATTCAGAGAGCTTTTTAGCTTAGTGATGTTTTGGTACTTGGCTGTCCCAGGTCGTAGTTCTGCCCACTAACACGAATCACTATACCACATTGGCTATTGATATTGACACACAAACTACGACTACACACGTTACATGCATACTACCACTCTCTTGGTTCTCTGAGAAGTCTTTTAAATGAGCATTGCAAAGACAATTAACTTCGCAATGATTTCACACTTAAATTCAGATAACAAAAGTAATTATAACAGTAATACAACAGACACAGCTGAAATTGGATATTACATAAATATATGCTTGTGGTGATTCTGTTTGTTCTAAACCTCCATGTATATGTGCATTTATAATTAGCAAGTAATACTAGGTCTGCCTGGAGATATACCTGCTAGTGGATATGTATGGGCAGAATGCTAGTATGATTGGCAGTTAAATGTTTGAATTTTGATTGGTTGGTATGATTGGAATGTAATGATCTGTGTGTGAGCAGTTTAGGGTGGGATCACTTAGAGAGAAAAAAAGAAAAAAAGAAGTTTTTTTCTAAAATGTGTTAGAAACGGTCGGTCTAGAGAAGTCAGAAAGTTAGAAAGTTTGTAAATAAGTTATTTTGACCTTAAACTACATAGAAAGAATATATTTATATGTTACAGTTCTTTCAACCTGTATGTTACAGACTCTAGAACTGTTACCTTTATACCATTCAAGGGATTGTCACTCTCGAATTGGCCTCCTCAGCCACACTAGACGCTGTTCCAAGTCCTCCATACAGAGCACGATACCATAGTCTCTCGAGACTGAAGGATGCCTATGTTCATGTCTTAATAAAATCACTTGTTTGTTTGAACCAAATTGTCCTTATTATTCATTTTGTGTATAATGTAAGAGGAGATTAAGCAAGCGACAAACAGAAGAACAACACACTCACATCATGCAAGGCCACTTGTTACCAGAGGAACAAAAAGAATGATTAAAATATAGGTTTTTCACTCAATGCCTGAATATTTAAAGATAACAGCTTGGAGCAAGGAGGCCTCGGCTGGGGCAGAATAGAAGGGGCAATCCCAAAATATTTGTCAGAAATTTGGGGGAGTGGTAGCCCTTGCAGGTGAATTAGAGTATCTGAGTGACACTAAGGAGTGGTGAGGAGATCTAAGGTGTTAAAAGATGAAGGTATCAGAGAAGTGCCAGCAGCAACCTGGGGAGTGAATGAATGGCTAGTGTGGAAAATAGTGGGAAGGGACATTTCCCTGGGGTAGAACATCGCAATATACACGGAATTTCATGTGCCAATGAAGTGCTGGAGCATGAGTAGCTTGCGGAGAAGTCCTAGAACCCCCCCCCCTTTTTTAAAAAGCAGAATTTCCTTGTCTCTCAGAATATTCCTTTGTAAAGAATGATTCAAGACACAATTCTAGATAGCTACAAGGGAAAAGAATAACCCACTCCCCTAAAATTAAAGAGAACAGGTACAAATATAAATGCTACCAGAAGGAATTTGTCCCTCACTCATATACTGTCTTATCATAATCCAGGTGGTAAAGCCATAATTAAGAACCAAGATCATGGCCACTGGTCCCATCACCTCCTGGCAAATAGAAGGGGAAGATATGTAGGCAGTGACAGATTTTACTCTCTTGGGCTCCATGTTCACTGCAGATGGTGACAGCAGCCACAAAATTAAAAGACGCCTGCTTCTTGGGAGGAAAGCGATGACAAACCTAGATAGTAATGATATATGGAATTGAGAGCTGGACCATAAAGAAGGCTGACCACCGAAGAAGTGATGCTTTTGAATTGTGGTGCTGGAGGAGACTCTTGAGAGTCCCTTGGACTGCAAGGAGAACAAACCTATCCATTCAGAAGGAAATCAACCCTGAGTGCTCACTGGAAGGACAGATCCTGAAACTGAGGCTCCAGTACTTTGCCCATCTCATGGGAAGAGAAGACTCCCTGGAAAAGACCCTGATGTTGGGGAAAGTGTGAAGGCAAGAGGAGAAGGGGACGACAGAGGACAAGATGGTTGGACAGTGTCACTGAAGCAACCAACATGGATTTGACCAAATTCTGGGAGGCAGTGGAAGACAGGAGGGCCTGGTGTGCTCTGGTCCATGGGGTCATGAAGAGCCAGACACGACTTAATGACTAAACAACAAACAACAACAAAAGCCATAATTTCCGTGTACTCTTCCTCTCAAATTTGAAACAAGCACAGCCTATTCCTAGGGATTTCCTCCGCTACTGGGCTAAAGCCAATAGTCCACAGGAGTTATATATACACATATGAACCAGTCCTCAGTGTAAAATGTACAAGTTCAAGAATCTGTGAAAGAGATGCACAACACATTTTTTTCTGTTCAACTAAGATGTAATAGTTGCCTGTACATTTTTTTCATTTTCTATATATTTGACTTGAATAAACTGGAAATTACATTTAATTATATATTATAATACATGGTTTGCTATTTACTCTTTTAGCAGCAGCAAGTACCATTAACATATAGCAATGGAGCACTGAAAAGACTCTGTTATCCCATACTATGTTTCCACAGTATGGGCAAACATCCTGCAAATTGATTATATTTATAATTTTGACACATATGGTGTTGCATTTTTTTCAAGTCTCAAACTGCCTTTCATTTTCCCTTGATCACCCTGAAATAGCTCTTGGTGACAGTTGCAAGGCTGGCTAGGAATCGAAATTGAAAGGTAAAATTGTTAGTGATTTGGCTTATATGTAGTGATACCAGTTAAGACAAAAATTAAGCATTGGTGGCTACAAGTAAATGGTTTGCCCCTCACCTGACAAATACTTTATGTGCATTCCTTCCATCCTCCAAGACATAGGACCCCATGTCTGTATTATACCACCACTGTACATGGCATACCTATTCATTACACTATGGACACTCCTGTCATGTCCCAGATTTTAGTCCTTATGACGTAGAGAATGAGAAAGACCAGGAACAAACTACTCCCAGATGGAGATCTAGAACACCACACCCTGTGAGTTTTACTCTTTTTCCACATCATATTTTTGAACCTTAAGTTTTTCCTTCCCTAGTGCAAAGAGATTTGCAAATTTTGGCAATTTCTTCGGAAATCAACCTTCATTTGCTCCAGCCACCATCAACTGATGCTGCTGCCACCTCTCCCACCACCTTCACTGGTTACCCAAAGGTACAATTTGCAGTGACAGAGGGGGATGACATATGCAAAACGAATGCAACAAATTGGGTTTCATTTGTGTGCTAAAAATCCTTTGGTGCAACAGCATTTTATGTTGCTTCCCAACCAGAAAACATGCTTGCCTGGCAAAAGAATCTGTGCTTCCATTTAAGTCACGGAGACACCTTATTTTAAACCATTTTAAAACAAGTGGAATGCGACATAATAGTGGTTCTTATTTTCAGTAGGTCCAAGACCTTACTTTAGTTTTGTTGCTTTGGACGACACTCAGTATTTTACAATAACGTAAGGTATACCACTGGAATTGCACTTGACCATCTAGTTTTTTTGAGAGACAGAATGAGAGAGAGAATTCTGTACTTCACCTTTTACACACGATAAAGTGGCATTTTGAGCTCATACTCTAATCATGAATTAGTCTTTGTGAAACCAAATGATTGCTGCCTACAAAACATCTGCTCATAATGGACCTCACCTTTGATCTCCACACCCATTTTGGGGTTTTTGAAAGAACTCCTTGCTTGGAGAGGTCACTTTCATGAAGTCGTATAGCTATTCTTTGTTCTCTTGCTAACAAGGGAAGCCAATTTTCAACAAAATGTTTTCCTTTGATATCCATGCACTGTATTTAATATTCCCTTTATTAAAATGCATTTTAACTTTTGAAGCACTTTATTATGAGCAGTGGACATGGAAGGCAGCAGAGGGTGAAAAAGTCTCTAAAACTCTTGGAAAAAAGACAATCATTTATTGCATCCTCTGGGGCTCAAAAGCTTGTTATAAATTCATTTTCCATGTAAATGTTCCTTTAAAAAGATCAAACTCCACACTGTAATTGTTATTCATTTCAACATCAATTGAATTTCATTCTTTGACTTCCCTTAAAGTTATTGTCCAGAAGAAGGAAAAACAATTCTCCCACCCCACCCTGCCCCCCTCCTGCATTTAAAATAACCAAAGCTTGCTACAGTTTAAGGGATTTGGATTATTGCTTTGCCTGACAAAGCATATTTCAGATTCGGAGGTTTAATGAGGTCACCTCAGTTTACTACATATTTTATGTCAAAAAGTCCACTAAGCCACTGAAATGCTTTGGGTGAAGTAGTTTGTATCAGAAATTACAGAGGGAAAAATATATTTTGTCTTCAAGAGCAAGGGTTGCTCATGAACAGAGACACAGGGACTGTCTGATCCCAAATTTATGATGGGAGATGTGTTTGTTTAATTTTTTATATATGTATTTATTTAAAACATTTTTACCCCACTATAGCAGGAAGGTATGTAGCGTTCACCCTTATTATGTTAAGTGGTCATGCATATTCATGTTGCAGGCTAATGTTGCTGAGAGGCGGAGCTGAGAGATATGTAATAAAGAGTCAGAGTCAGAGTGAGTTAGAGAGGAGAGATCAGAGTGGAGAGATAGAGTGTGGTATTTAGGAGATCTGAGGTGTGATTAGAGTGAAGAGTGAATAAGAACTGTATAACAAAGTGAAGGTTGAGATTGATGATAAACCTGTAGAAGTTACCTATGATTAATAATCAAACATCTGTAATCAATAAACTAGTTTTATTTAAAAGACAGTGAAGTTTGGACCTTCATCTTCATCCTTCCATAATTAATGTTGATTTAGTGATCAACTGGTGGCAGCGGGTGAAAAGGAGTATCGCTTTGGCTTCATGTGTTCTGTGTTTGGGGAGTCAGGCAAGGGGCATGAGGAGCGAACGCCACACCCACCTTTCTTTTTTCTGCTGGCTCTGATCCATCATGAGCTACCCTTATTTGATAGTAACACACTTCTGGGTGATTAGTCAAGATTGTGGCAGTGCATGCAAATATCTGTGTCATTATAACTGAAATGGCTGGGCCTTGGATTCTCCATGCCTCACGCAAACCAACAGCCAATAATCTTTCAATAGTTGGAGGGGAGAGAGAGAGAGAGAGAGAGAGAGAGAGAGAGAGAGAGAGACTTTCTTGGGTCCTTTTGCAATGAAATTGGACATTCCATACAGATACAGAGTTGTTTCTCTCGCTTCCCACCCCCCATGATTGATGCTTTTTCTGATGAGGATTATTATGCAAATCAAGTCAACCTTGTGTATTTGTTATCTTTGATAATGATGATAGAGGAAGACAAAGAGGAAGAAGAATAAATATTTTTATAAATAATTTAATTTTTTTTAATATGATACCCAACATCATCACATTGTATAAGAACAAAGGAGATGGGGCGACTACAATAACTACTGTGGCAGCTCTCTTCTCAACGTTGTAGGGAAGCTGCTTGCCCATATTGTGCTTAAGAGGCTCCAGGTGCTTGCAAACAGAGTCTATCCAAAATCACAGTGTGTATTTCGAGCTAATAAATCCACCATCAGCATGGTATTTTCCCTCAGACAGTTGCAGGAGAGATGTAGGGAACAATGACAGCCACTCTTTGTGGCCTTCATAGATCTCACAAAGTCCTTTGATTTGGTTAGCAGGGACAGCCTTTTTAAAATACTTCTCAAGATTGGATGTCCAACTTGACTCCTTAACATCATCAGGTCCTTTCATGAGAAAATGAAGTGAAAATGAAAATGTGTCCACGAACCTCCTTTCCATCCCCCCACCAGCGTCCAGAGCGAGCACATGTTTTCCCATCTCAGAAACATACTCCGACCACGCCGCTCATGTTTGGATCCTGTTATTACGGAGACACTGTCATTCGTCAAGATGAACCTTCCCTTCTTGGGCTTCCCCTCACTGAACCCAAAGAGGTAGGGTTCCAATGATAGTCTCTCCCTTAACACACCACCTGCCTCCCTGCACCCAACTCTCTGCCCGCCTACCTGCCTGCCTGCCCACCTGCCCACCCTCCAGTCCTCCTGGGGGGAAAAGAGACTTGCCTACTTGCCTGCCAGCCTGTAAACCTGCCCCTCAGTCAGAAGTCCAGTTGCCAATTCCAGTCGTTTCCTTGGGCCAAGTTGCAACCAAGTCGTGCCTGCCCACTGGGTCACGTCGGCCCAGCAGGCCAAGTTTAGTCCTATTGTCTTCTTCCTGCCCGCTGGGTTAATCCCCAGCATACCAAGTTTATATTAATATCTGCCTGCCTGCCTTTTGGGACACGCAGATAGGCTTTGGGTGGGGCAGAGCCTAACCGGCTCTCCTGGCATGGGTTAAAACAGATCAGCTCTGCAATCTGAAGCCAGGCCATTTGATGATGGGGTGACACGCAGAAAGGTTTTGGGTGGGACAGAGCCCGACCGGCCCTCTTGGCACGGGTTGAACCAGACCAGCATGCCTGCCTCAGACATCCCTCAGAGATCTCATCAAGCCCGGCACACTCAAACATGGCAAGAGGGCCAGCCAACCCTCTTGGCACACCCAAATCCGGTCCCGGCATCCCAAATGTGCCAAGAAGGCTAGCTTGTCTCAGCCCCCAAAAACCTCCAAGGGCCATCTTTATTATATCCGGGTGGTCTCAGCAGCCAAGTTGCAATCCCCAGCTCTCTAGTTCTAAATGAGCATCTTTGTCGCCCCATCGCCCAGCTGCAGATTGCAGAACTGATCTGTTTCCAACAGCCCCACAGTCCCATGGGTTAATCACTGTTAGTAGCACTGACCCTGTTCATCTGATGGTGCTGCTGGTGCTGTTGGAGGTTGCAAGCAACCTCAGTTGCCTCTTGGAGGCAAAAACCTTTGCTTTGCAGGCAAATCTGATGTTGCTGAAGAAGGCCAGAGTCTGTTGCCTCAGTGCCTCGATGGGTCCCCAAATCCTGATTTCCAGCTGCCAACTACCTCAGTGCCCAATGGGGCAAGAAACACTACTTTGCTGCTGCCTTTTCCTCAGTGCCCGATAGGCCAAAAAGCCTACTGTGCTGCCAAATACCTCCTTGCTTCCAGTCCTCCTGAGGGCAAACACTACTTCACTGGCAAATGTAATGTTGTACTGAGCTGAAGACAAACGGAATGCCTCATGCATGCCTCTGCCAAAGGGACCTCTCATTCTGCTGGGGCCAAATATAACTCCCTCAATGCCCTGGGCTTCTGTGCCATGTGGTAAACTCTCCTGGGGGGACCCAATTTGTGGGTGATTAACTCGGAGTTCCAATACCCAATCTTCACCAAAGTTGGCAAGTGTGTTGGGGAAAGACATAGGAAACTCCGTTGTGATTCTGGATACTCGAAGTATCTGAGGGGAGCTTTCTTGGGGTGTCCTCTTTGTGACTATATAACTCAGGGGTCCATGATCCAATGTGCAACAAACATTCAGGAGTCATAGAAAAGCATCTGAGAAAGCTTCCCTGCACATTTGGTGTCTCTAGGTTGTCAGGGACCAGTGTTATAGCCATGCCAAGGATCTGAATTCATTGTCTGGCATGTCAAGCAAGACTATAAAATATCTTCCTGTACCATAAAAAAAGAGTGCAAAAATCTAAAATGTAGGACGCATTGTAAAGGGCCATACATTATTCCTCTACTGCTTTTTTAAAAGGTTGGAGAAAATGAGTTTTGTAGGAAAGGGACAATGCTAGATATAAGTTCTGATTCTAGTAGAGAAACTGGGATTGATATGTGCAGTCCTATCATTCTTACTTTCTAAATACTGAAGTTCATAGGAACAGGCTGCAAAGGTGTTGTTCAGGTGATAATTTTGAAAACAGAACTGTAGCTACTAGCATTTTATTCCCAGAGTTCACTTGCACTTTATTATCTCAGCATCATCTAAGTCTTCCTCCACATTTTATGAAGTTCATTACTTGAAGGTGAAAGGGTAGCTCCCATAGCCTCCAAACATTCAACAAAAATATCATTCCTCTTGGTCCCAGTTTTCACACTTTATATAGCATTCAGTGGTAGGTCTAAATCATACATTTTGAAATATCATTGATCTGTGTAAATCCACGTCAGTTGTGCAGATGAGCCAGCAAAGTTTCATGATCCATAGTGTAGAAGGTCATGGATACAAGTAATTATGTTCCCATAGCCATTTTTCATTTCTCCATAACAGAGAGGTGGAATATGCAATAGCATCAACATTACCATCTCTGTATCATCCATAACTCTCAATGTACCTATGACATGGGGGGGGGGGAATGAGCCAATATGCTGAGACTGCAGGTTTAGTTTCATCACCAGCAAATAGGAACAAATGGTACTCACACTGGGCTAGGATTGACTCCCATCTCCACCATTGTCAGGCCATGGGTGGGTAGAAGATACAGGCTGAATACATACAGTTGAAGCATGAGACTCAAGAACAAAACCTGAAACCAGTGGATGTCTCTGCAGACAAGGAAGACTGGATAGTGGGAGGGAATGCAGCTGTTTATGTGCCTGCTAACTACAAAGGTGACTTGAGGGGAATCAAGGGGAATCTAAACAGGTAGCATAGCAACTCAGAGCTGAGGGATGGGGGGGAATCAATGTTTCAGTTTTTGGTAGGCCAGCAGGAAAATGCGGCCAGCAGTGTAACCCCACCCATTACTCTGGGAGCCTAACAACATATAAAATAAACCACTTAAAATATAGAACAAATAGTACACCAATAGACAAGGACTCAAGATGAAAGAACAAAATAAATCCAGAGGGGAGGTTCCACCCCCCACCCCCCAATGCAGTACTACTGCTGCCTGGGCTTCTGCAACAAAAAAGATTGAGAATCACAATGTTGTAGCTCCACTTCCCGCCTTATTCCAAATAGTGTCTTGGGCCCAAGTACCAGCATCCACTGGCTCTCTCCCCAGCTCCTCCCTTTCCTCCTGGCTGTTTGGTGCACCAACCTTGTGCAAGCACATCACATACACACATATTCTGTGCTGAGTTAATCCTAGTACCAGCTGAGAATGGGTGGAGAGGAGTGCCCATGTTTCAGGGGTTACAAAGGCCCCTAATACTGGCTTCTAGATATATGGATATGCTGTTAGCCATTACAGAGGAGACCTCCTATGGTACCACTTGTCTAAGAAGGAGATGAAATAAGGACTTCTAAGATGAAAGATGGTGTAAAACCTGAGTGTTGTCATTTGCATTATCAACAAAATCTCAATGAGGAATGAAATAGGGGGCAAAATGCTGAGACCCATCTCAGCATCTGTGTGCTTGTGCTTTAACTTCTAGCAGCATTTAGTACTTACAGAGCTACGTCCAGTGTCACATAAGTGGACTTCTATTCACACACAGCAGATCTTTTCCACATCAGCACAATCCCCTGCATCCCCAAATCTGCTCTGAACGGTCCCTGAACACCTGGAAGAGATGTGAAAGATGCTGCTGTCAGAAAAGCTAATTTCCCAGGAGTGGCCATTCTGCTGATGGGTAGAATCCTTTTGGATACAAACCACAGGCCAAAACCCTCTCGCGTAGCTATGCAAGTTGTCTAATTTTTGGAAGCAAAATTGCACCAAGTTAAGAAATCATCCTAGACATTATCAATTGCACACCGGGTAGCACAAGTCAATATGCAACAGATAAAGTCTACAATGATTTCATAATCTTAGGCAATTCACCTCCAAAACTTACTCGATTTGCATTATGTTGGTTTTAAGTCATCAAGAGGATTTGGGCCACAATCTTTTATACTTTTAGTACATATCCATTGTTTGTGTTGCCAGGCAATTGTTTCCAAATGTTTATTTATTTTTAACTAAAATATTTTTACCCTTCCTTTCTCCTTAAAAAAAGACCCAAAGTGGCTTACATAATTAAAACACATTATTTAAAGCTAAAAATGATAAGTATATAGCACAAGTACTAAAAAGGCTCAAAATACCACTCTAAGAAATGGTAAGCAAAAGCAATAGCAAAAATACATTCAAAGCAGTAAGGCATAAAAATCCCACTTAGGCAGCCAGTCTCTGATGGAAAGCTTTCCTGATGAGAAATGTCTTTGCCTGCTTGTGGAAGGATTAGCAAATATGGGCCACTCTGGCCTTCTATGGGAGGGAGTTCTGAAGTCTAGGAGCAGCAACAGAGAAGGCCCTTGTGAGGGTGGTGGACTGAGAAAAGGGGCTCTCTTCATGATCTTAACACCCAAGCAGGCTCATGATGCTCATACAGTCTTTGAGATAGTTTGGACACAAGCCATTTAGGACTTTATAGGTTAGAACGAGCACTTTGAATTGTGCCTGGAAATGGATTGGCCAACAGAGAAGCTGCAGTAACCAGGGGGATTATGTAATTCCCATGACCAGCCCTAATTATCTATCTGGCAGCCATGTTTTTGACATTCTGGAGTTTCATGACACTTTTCAGAGGTAGCCCCATGCAGAGAGTATTACAGTAATCCAGCTGGATTATTACCTAGCGTGAGCCTCTAAGTTCTAGGTAGACAGAGTAAACTACGAACAAAAGATATTCTAGTGGTCTTTACCCTATGCCCCCCCCCCCATTATTATTGAACTGCAATACACCTCACTTTCAAATCTTCACAAACGGCATAATTGAGAAAGACTCCAAGCCACTTCCCAGGCTAGACGGATGCATGCAGTAGCTCATGTTCATCTCACAGCTCTTTCCTCAAGTATGAGACTTGAAAATCAATCACAGGAAGTAAACTGTAAATAATGAAACCTTTTCATTTTAAAGTTCAGGTATTATGCAATCAATATTTGGTCAGCTTCTATACTGAGCATCAGCACAAATATTCTTCTAATTCTCATTTCAGGAATAGATAGAAAACTATTAATTTATATTACATTGCAGAGTGCGTTATGGAAAATATTTACGCATTTCATGTTTAGAGAAAGAGAGAGATTTTAAACCCAAGCAATAAAATCATAAAATCAAATAAATTCCCTGTCGTTTCTTAGTATCCTGCCTATAGTTTTGCACCCTGAACCTCACCTGTCCCAGGACTGACTGACATATAGCTCAGAGATTTCAATTCTACCTGTTATAAAGCAGAAACTGATGTACATTTTTGGAACCACACACTCAAATAAAAGTGGTTCTGCAGACGTATCTAAACATATTGAAAATGTACTACTTATTTTTCAGAGACTAGATATTATTTAACATTTACAAGGCAGGTATCATTCATTGAATTAGAACTAGTAGAAATAAAAGATATTATTTTATATCATACTGCATTACAATTGCAAGGTATAATTAATTCCCTCAGCTTCAAGTTCTTTTTCCATTCCTTTTTAGTTCTACACGGCATATTCCCTTAGCAGACAAAAGCAATGCTGTTGTATAATTTAGATTGTAATGCAACTTTTACATATTTTAGAATCTGTGCCTGACAGAACAGCCATTTTGGAAAGTTTATATACTTTTTAAAAAACCCATCAAAAATCCACAGCTGAACATGTGTACTAAATCTCAGGCCCTATGTCACCACAGGACACCCAGTGATGCACACTGGGGCAAAGCAATGACAAAAACAAAAGCATGTTCATATACACACTGAAGGGATCTGAGCCGCTGGTGACAAAGGAAGAAAAATATCTTGGTTTTCCCAGCATGATGTTTATCCATTGCATTCCAGGTGGGCTGACCCCTATGATTTCCCAAATGCAGGAAACGTGAGTGCATAATTTGTGATTTCTCTTGCTCTCTCCGTCTGGGTGCCATCTCAGTTGCTGAGGCTGGTTGCCATCATGGCATATCGCTTCCTATCAAATAATCTGTCGATTAGCTATTCTCTATTAAGACCCCACAAGTCTCTGATGTTACTCATCCAAGATATGCCTCTCCATCTTTTCTACCGATGCCCTAAATCTTCCCTTCAGTTATGCATAGCAGTATATCATATTTGTCAAGACAAACTGTGTGTCCAAAATATGAGTTGTTCAATAAAATGGCGATGCACCAAATGACAAATTCCATGTTGATCATAAACAAACATCTTGATCATAAACAGACATCAACATCTTCCATGAGAAATCGCAACATTTGGAGCTGTGTTTGAGGGTGGGGGCAGGTGAATACAAAGAGACATAACAGGAACATATAAAATCATCTGTGCATGGTGCGGAGTTATTTCCCTCCCTTTTCAGAGTACCAGAAAATGGGACTGTCTTCAAAATCATGTAAATTTAGTCAGAGGAAATAATACTAATAGAAAATAGCTGGCCAAATAAAAATATATCTGTTTGTTTAATTACAATAAGACTCAAAAGGGGTGGCTGGATGGCTGTCACTGGGTGCTAAAATTTGGTAAGATGTACAGTAACTTGGCTTGCTGTTGATCCTCACTTTTGCTCATACATTGTGTCCCTCTGAGAGGAGTGTTGTTGTGTCTGGCTTGTGTATTATCTAACTGCATTACATAAGGTGCCTTCTTTGGTAATGAATCAAGGGAGTGGCTCTGTGTCAGCTGGGTGGTATAGTTTGTGAGTTGATGGAGGTAAAACAGCATAAAAATGCAACACAGAACACAGAGAGAAGTGATCTGGAAAGAAGTTTTATTTTGTTCCCCATCGTTCTTTGTCATTCATTTTCTAGGAGAAGTGATGTCCATTAAGCTGTGCCATTTTACAACCCACTCCAGCCACTGGCATACATCTTCCTAGATCTATAATGTGGCATCTTCTCATTGATTGCCCCGTTTGTGGGGAGGAGGGATGTTCTTCTCCTTAATGAAGGTGCTGTAACTCACAGGATTGGATACCTGTCCTGTATCAATCAGATTGTAGCATTTGATGCTGCAATTCACAGGGACTCTTCAAATGCATTCCTATGGCTATACGCTTCCTTATTGTTGACCTGATGTGCTGATTGCTGGAGAGGCAAAGCATTGATTCTGTAAGGTTGTCCTTAATCAAGGTTCTTTAAGGCTGAGAAATCTGGTTTCAGGAGGTGGATAAAAGCTTCCCAGATAAATGAAAGCTGAAATGGTCTTCACCCATCACTGAGAATGTTTCACCTTTATTTCCTTTCATTTCTATCCCACCTTTCTCCAAACACAGGGACCTAAGCCTGCTTACAAAAGAATTAAGAAGTCCTCTAATATATATATATTAAAAATACTGACATTTTTTTAAAAAAACTTCAAAAACACATCAGGAAATAATAAAACATTCAGCATTCCCCATTAAAATGTCTTCTCAGCAGTCGGATCAGTTGCCAAAAGCCAGGCTGAAAAGAAAGGTTTTCACCTACTGGTAAAGAACAACAGGGAAGGGATATAAATTTCACAGCTTTTTACTCCTAGTGGTAAATCAAGAATGGAAATCCCTCTTTTCTCCTGGCTGTGAGATTTCTTTGCTTGAGGCTTTCCCCCTCTCTAAATAAATATATATCAATATCTATATCTAGGATCTGACATCTTTCCTGCACAAAAATACTTAGAAAGGGCAGTTTCTTGTGCAAAAGAACAAGTGAAAAAGAACTGGAGTAAAACAGGAGTAGAATGTCATTTTTGTTGGAAGCTGATGGAGTTCAGGGAGTGTATCAGGGAGAAATATTGATGGTTGCCTGGTTCTCAGCATGTCTCTGGTCACTGGAGAAAGGAGAGGCATCATCCAGAATCCTGTTGCCAATTTATGCTTGCATAAGGAAATGACACTAGGCAGCTTATTGGCACTCAATAATGATACAGTAGTGCCCCGCATGATGACGATAATGTGTTCCGTTAAAATTGCTGTACAGCAAAATTGTCGTCATGTGAAAATAAAAACCCCATTGGAATGCATTGAAAACCAGTTAATGCATTCCATTGGGGAAAATACCTGCTCGTGCAGCCAAGATCCTCCATAAGGGGACCATTTTGTGACCCCTGTCTTGCAGAAATAGGTCCGGAAAACAGCAGGGAGCCATTTTGCAAACTGCCAATCAGCTGTTTTAAATTGTCATCTTGCGAACAATTGGTTCGTGAAGCAGGGACCTAATCATCGTTAAATGAAAAAAACCCATAGGAAACATCATTTTGTGATCACTATAGCGATCACAAAAAGGCATCATCAAGCGATTTTGTCATTTAACGGGATAAGCGTCTAGCGGGCCACCACTGTATACTCATGTTCCTGGACAGACAACTGATCATGCAATTGTTTGTGTGTACCCTGCAATACAACCTACAGCTCATGATTAAGCAGTAATTTGGTGCCAAGACTTTATGCAAGCATTAATTCACCAGTAGGATTTTGCCCATTATTTGCCATTCATTCAAGAAACCATAAAATAATGCTCCCATGCCTTTCTCTTTACTAAGCCTGCATCTTAGTAAAGAGATAATCTTTTATCCACAGCATTATGCACTGTTTTGTGATTGCTTTTGATATTTTCCATGAATTGCTAAACAGCCTTGAATGTCATTTAGGCAGAAAGGTGCAGTGCAATCCTCCATTTTGTAGACAGAGAAAGACATAATGGCCAACACATGAAGCCAGAATTTTGAGCCTTTCCCGTGCCCTAATTTTCATACTATCATGCGAGATAATGATTTCAGGAGAAACTGAAGGCTTGTGCTATCTCTGTGGTACTTCTATGAAGAGTTTGGTAGTCCAAATAAGTAGCATTAGCCCATTTTGCATGTTGGTTGGCTTTGTGTCACTTAACATCTGTGCCAATACAATCATCCTAGAAGATACTCTTCTTTTCATGAACACATAGCAAATGTATCAGCACTTAGCTGCTTCAGTGAAGACATCAGCAATGCAGACACATCTCTACTCCGCATACAGAAACTGGTTAATATTCTTGCTACATGGTAGTGATTTATTTTGGCAAAACGGGTCATTTATGTAGAAATGAAAAATGGACACATTTAAGTCAATGGATAATTAGTTGAAATGTAGCTCTAATGAAAAAGATCTGAGTGAAAGCTACCGTGAATGGAATATGAGTTGGTGCCATGCAATGCCATCATAAAGCAAGAGAACAGTCTTTTAAGACACATTAGTTTTTCAGCAGGTTTGGCCGGTCAGCTTATTAGCTGTGGAATTATTTGCATTGCGTTTGCATTATTGGCTTTACAGTGGCATGCTTTTGATCTTTTATCCATGATGTTGCTCTTTTTTGTGATTGCTTTTGAAGTTTTTTTATGAATTGTTAAACAACCTTGAATGTCATTTAGACAGAAAGGTGCAGTGCAATCCTTTCAAACAAATAGGTAATGATCCTGACCACAGGAAAGGGAGAAAACGTTGGGGATGTGTGGGGAAAGCTTCCCTATTGCTGCTACAGGTACTGCTGAAGACATTTCTAATCTCCAAAATGGCAAATCAAAGTCAAGGACTGGCTTGATTAACACATGGAAAAACTGTATCAAAATTGCTACTGACTTTTTGGAAAATCCTGAGCCAGTCTAATTCAATTTGCTCATGTATTGTGCACACACAGGATTTGTCAATGTGCTAATTTACATTATACATAACATAACAGTGAAGGTATACATAGTACAAAGATGAAGGTATCTATTGTGCTTCATATACCATAATAAAACATTAAATTTTTGCACAAATTTATGTACATTTATTTATTTTGATCAGACTTTTCACCTACTCTGTAAGTGAAAATCTGTGGGCAAAGGTATATTGAATTAAATCAATTTAAACTACAGTGGTGCCTCGCATAATGATGTTAATTGGTTCCATTAAAAACATTGTTATGTGAAAGCATCGTTAAGCGAAACACCATTTCCCATAGGAATGCATTGAAAACCGGTTGATCCGTTCCAATAGGAGCCTATTCAATACATTTCAATGGAGAAAAAAAATCACCAAATATTCAAAAAACTCAGAACGAAGCCAAATTACTTTAACAAAAGTTTTATTAGGTGCACTAACGATTCCAAGCATTTTAAACATTTTTAAACATTTTAGAATATTTTTAAAATAGCAAAAACAGGGCTGTCAAAAAAAACGTTAAGCGAAACAGGAGACCTAAAACTGTCATCGTTAAGTGAAGCAAGGTCCCAAACATCGTTATTCAAAAATCCCCCATAGGAAATATCGTTAGGTGACGCGGCAAAATTTCCAGCAAAGGCCATCATTATGCGAATTCATCATTGAGCGAGGCACTCTTTAAGCGAGGCACCACTGTAATGTAAAATTAAGCCAACAATTTAAAATAATTCTTCGTATTCAAATAAAATTAATAAATGCAATCTTGATACCTTGACTACAGGTCCATTTAAAAAGAAGGTAAGGAACAGTTGCTCAAGAAGCAACAGCTTGGTTTAATAATGAAAGCAAACAAGGCATACGTCAACTAAGGAGAATTTATGAAAAATACAGGAACACAGTTTCAGAATCTTTATTAAATGAATGCATTAGGAGCAGGGAAATATATAAGATAAGAGTGCTGTCCTCTGAAGATGCCGGCCACAGAGACTGGTGAAACATTAGGAAGAACAACCTTCAGAACACGGCCAAAGAGCCCGAAAACCCACAACAACCATTATATAAGATTTGATCGGGGAGGAATAGACAAGTTGTGGCAAATGCCTGGTAAACTCTAATAAAAACTCCCCATGTAAAGTTATCTAACTCTTCTAGTGTACAATAATAGGTATACAATGGTGCCTCGTATGACGATGTTAATTTGTTCCATGAAAATCACTGTAAAACAGAAATGTCGTCATGCGATTTTAAAAAGCTCATAAAAACGCATTAAAACCCGATTAATGTGTTCCTAGGGGCTTCAAACTCATCGTCCAGCTAAGATACTCCATAGCATGGCCATTTTCGCTGCCCGTGCAGCAAGGAATCCGTGCCAGAAAACAGCGGGCGGCCATTTTTTTTAACCCGGTAGCCATTTTGAAATGGCCAATCAGCTGTGCGAAAATCATCGCTTCGCGATGATCGGTTACCGAAACAGGGGACCGATCATCGCAAAGCGAAATTCCCCCATAAGGAACATCATTTTGCGATCGCTTTTGCGATCGCAAAAACATCAACGTAAAGCGATTTCATCGTCAAACGGAGTGCTCGTAATGTGAGGCACCACTGTAATAGGTAACATCTGCTCTGCTTCAGTGTCTGTTATTGGCCCCCAATGAACAGATGCAATATTATCAGTCACTATTTTCTGACACCAAATCTAGACAAACAATAAAAATGCCACAGAACTTACCTAAATGGCTATCAGTTTCAGTAATCAACATCAAGAGTCTTATTGTTCAGTTGAAACATGATAAAACACAATAGTTAGATTTTTTTTTCTTCCAGAACGCATAAAATTTGTCGGTGGGCCCATTTGGTAACAGCTTTATTTTCATTCATCTATTTAACAAATTCAATACCTGAAGCTTGGGGTAAAAGTGTACACAATCCTGGAAATTATCACCCAATCAGTCTACCATGTGTAATTAGCAAACTTTGTGCAAAGCATCTTTACAACAAACTAGCTAACTGGATGCTTGATGGAAGTGTTGTGGTACCTGAACAGGCATGATTTAGGCAGAGAACACTCACCTTAGATCACTGTTGTGTTCTTCACTCATTTAATCACAAATTTGCAAAAAAAGTCAGGATATGTTTTGTATCTAGCTTTGAGGAAGTTTCCCTTTTGCTTTTCTATCTTTTCTTGGATTGTTTTTGTTGCTGCTGAACTGAAGGAGAAGACAAGGCATCACCTGGTGGTGGGAGAAGAAATCTTACATTCCGGACTTTTGGAAAAATTTGGGTGAGGAATTTGATTATGTTTTTACTTTTATTTGCTTGCTTGCTTCCTTTTCTTGGGTTTTGGGAAAGGGGTTTGGGCTTTATATTCATTCATTCATTCATTTAGCTACTTTCTGCCTGTGAGGGTGTGTGAGTGCTTCCTCAGTTTGGCTGAAATTTTTAAAAAGGTGTTCTTTGGTTAATATACTATGCATTTCTTCTTTTAAAGTCATGTGGATTTTTTGTTCTTCATTTTTTAAGAGGGGAGTGTTTTGTCTGCCTCTCTGATGGTGTGTGGGCTGTTGGACATGACTTGCGGCTGTGCCAGACTGTCACTCGAATGTGTGGGTGGGGGCACTGCTCTTTTGTTCTTGATGTTGTATTTCTGTTGGTTCTTTGGTGAGTGGTGAGCAGATGGGTGAATGTCACTGAGCTCATACTTTCATTTTCTGGGTTTCTAATTTTTTGTTGCTTTACTGTACTTGCAAGGGACGTGGTGGCGCTGCGGGCTAAACCGCAGAAGCCTGTGCTTGCAGGGTCAGAAGACCAAGCAGTCGTAAGATCGAATCCACGCGATGGAGTGAGCGCCCGTCGCTTGTCCCAGCTCCCGCCAACCTAGCGGTTCGAAAGCATGCAAATGCGAGTAGATAAATAGGGACTGCCTCGGTGGGAAGGTAACAGCGTTCCGTGTCTAAGTCGCACTGGCCATGTGACCACGGAAGATTGTCTTTGGACAAAATGCTGGCTCTATGGCTTGGAAACGGGGATGAGCACCGCCCCCTAGAGTCGAACATGACTGGACAAAAATTGTCAAGGGGAACCTTTACCTTTAACTTTTTTACTGTACTTAGAATTGGTTGCTGGGTGGGCGAGAACTGATGGCGTTAGGTGCCTGGTTCCTGCATAGGACTTTTTTTTTTCTGTTTCTCGTGTATTGTTGCCTGCTTTTGGAGTAGGTTGATTCTCTTTTACCTTTTCTATGCTTTCTTGGAGTAGTTTTTAAAGCATTATTTAGGGCTTTGGGAGTGCCAGAAAACACAAATGGGGAAACACAAATAGGAAACTCAGAAGAGACTTTTCATGTAAAACAGAAAGACCAGCACTCAAAATATATGAAAACAAAGGCGGCACTCTCCTGTGAAAGAGCCCAAAATGCAAGAAATGTGAACAATTTTGCCATGCACATGTTTTTACTTCAATTCCGGTTCATGGAGAAAAGCAGCACATAAATATAATAAATTTAAAAAGTTCAACATATGCTGGAGTCGCTGCCAAGCTGAGGCTTTGGGCAACGTGACTCACCCTTCCCCCCCCCCCATGGATGATGCGGGACCCTACAAGTTTCATGAGAGTTGTTTAAAGATGAGAGGATACACGTGGCTATATAAGGGGCGTTCCCCTTTCTAACATCCTCTTCTTTTTCTGGTATTGCAAAGAGAAAGACTGGTTGCTGCAGAACGGGATGGTAGCATCAGCTCGCTCCCATGGTTGTGTTATATTTATATTTTATAGTGTTTATTTATTTTAATTGTAGGAAGGTCTTTCCTTTTTAATATAGCCTTTTTTTACCAGATTCTAAGGGGAGGCGGGTGACAGCCTGTGGCCTGCTGGGCTGAGGTGGGAGCAGTTTCACAGTAAAAAATAAAATAAAAATAATAACAAGAAAGAGGCTTGAATTAGCAAGCTTCACATAGAAGATAGGGGCATTGGGGGTGGGAGACTAAGATTGGGGAGATGGCACTTGGGTAGAGTTTGAAAGTCCTTGGCCCGGCCCGGTCCACCCCCTTTCCCCCTCCTTTTTGCAGTCGAATAATTTTGGCACAAATGTACTCGGCACGGCTTGAGGCCTCAACAGTTGGTTCAGAGTCATGCACCCCTACTGCTGCTGCTTATTTGCCTCTCCCAATTGCATAGGTATAGTAATAGCGGAGGTAGGCTTGCAGGGACTGGAACACGATGTGATTATTATAATATTGGTTTTTTTAATAAATAAATAAATAAATAAATAAATAAATAAATAAATAAATAAATAAATAAATAAATAAATAAATAAATAAATAAATAAATAAATAAATAAATAAATAAATAAAAATTAAAGAAAAGGATAATTAATATCAAACAATTGAATAAGTAATATATAAATACATAAATTGTATTGAATAAATTAGAATAACAATAGTATTAAAATAAAATAAAATAAAATAAAATAAAATAAAATAATAATAATAATAATAATAATAATAATAATAATAATAATAATAATAATAATAATAATAAAAATAATAATAAAAATAATTAAGTAAATATTCAATTAATTGTCAACCTATTATTTAATAAATTAATTTAATTATTATATAGAGGAAGTTGATTAAATATTCAAATTGATTGATTAGCTGGCAGTTATAACAGGATTGCTTAATTAAAATTAAAAGTGGTAAATTAATTGGTGGGGTGGCATAAATTAATTAAATAATTAACATTGCACAGAGAATAACCAAGATATTTAATTTATGGTGTTTGATCAAAGGAAAATAAAAATTTATAAAATAAAAATAAATAAGGAGAATAAAGGAAGGAGGAATTCAAGAATTTAAGATCTTCTGATCTTACTAGTGGAAAATTGCTAATACACTAGGGGAGTTAGACTGGGATCTAGGCTCAACTTCATCAGTGTTGGCAATCATCTTTTGAGCTATGGTAACTGGTTAAGGAATGGTCTTGATCCATAATGGCATCAAGGAAGGACCAGGGCACTAGGAAAGGACAACAAGTGAACAAGAAACAGCCCGCTCCACAGGTGTCTCCACCTCAGTAATCCTCAGATGATGAATCCTGGCCAGTATGGCAGGAGCTTCAGAACAAAATTTCTGCCCTAGATGCAGAGAGGCAACTAAAGAGAAGATATTGAATGGAAACTGAGGTGCATGGTGGGCTGTAATTCTATGGCCCATTACCTTGATGACTTCCTTTTCTGTGGCAATAACAACTCAGGAAAGTGTAGACTCATACTAAATAGGTTCCAGGCATTAGCCAAACAGCTGGGATTACCATTGGCCGAGGAAACAACTGCCACGTTCCTCACCTTCCTGGGTATTGAATTAGACACAATACAGCAGGCATCATGACTGCCTGATGATAAGTTAAAGGACGTTAGGACCAGAATAGCGACCCTATTAAAGAATTGCAAGGTGTCATTGAGGGTGCTTCAACAAATAGTAGGACATTTGAATTTTGCCTGCAGAGTAGTGGCTCTGGGATGACCATTCATCAGGCGATTGTGCACAGCTATGCAGGGTCTTCATCGACCATGGCATAGAATTAGAGTTACACGAGGGATGAAGGGAGATCTTTTGGTTTGGAGTCAGTTTTTGGCAGAATTTAATGGAATCTCCTTTTGGAGAGATGAGATTAGCTTAAAGGCTGATTTCCAAGTACATACCGATGCTGCAGGATCTTTAGGGTTCGGTATCCACTTCAGAGGAAGGTGGTGTGTGGGCACGTGGCCCGAAGAGTGGCACCTGAAGAGTATCACTAGAGGTTTGATGTTCTTAGAATTTTTCCCAAGAGTAGGGGTGCTTTGGCTGTGGGCTGAAGAGTGGTAACATTTGGTGGTACTGTTTTGGTGCGACAATCAAGTAATGGTTTACATAATAAACAACCTTTTGTCACAATCAGAATGGATCATGACACTGATCAGGGCATTTACATTGCGGGCATTGGAATTTAATGTTTTGTGCATGCCCAGCACTTGCTAGACCCCGGAGCCAAAGAGTTTCCCAAAGTGCTGACCCCGGAGGTCTGGCAAATTGGTGTGAGGATGCATCAAGAGCGATAGGTTTGGCATTGGCACTGAGGACAAGGAGGGGTTATTCAGCTGTGAGTACAGAGTTTCAGGAAAATGTTCAACCTTGAGCTGAAATGGCCAGCTCTGGTGGAACATTTACAGCAATTTATGGTGCATTTAAATAGAAAGAGATTTGCTCCCGGTACCATTCAGGGCAGGCTATCTGCTCTGGCTTACCATGCAAAAATTGATGGTTTTAAGGATTATTCAGGGGATTATTGCATAAGAAAAATGATAGAAAGGTGGTCTAAGGAGAGAGGTAGATTCAGGACACAAGGGTCCCTGTTTCACCGCAGCTATTAGAGTGTATCTGTGCGCAGTGGGCACTCTTATGTAAGGATTAATATGAGAAAGCCCTTTGTGAAGTAGCATCTCTAATGATGTTCTTTGGGGCACTTAGAATCAGTGAGGTGGTTGCAGCAGGAAAGGATGATAAGTCCAGGCAAGCCCTTCAGTGGCAAGATGTTAAGGTGGAAGCAGTAGGGGTTCAATTCCTCATTCGGCGATCCAAAGCTGATCAATTAGGCAAGGGTACACAAATTACTTTAGGACAATGTAGTATAAGTGGCATCTGCCCCGTTAGGGCTACACGGGCATATTTGAAGGTCAGAGGGCAACACCCAGGATATTTTTTTCCAGCACACTGATAGGTCGAATTTGACAAAATATCAGTTTAGGAAACTAACCGATTTAGCGTTAGATATAGTAGGTGTACAATGCATGAAATTTGGCACACACTCTTTTCAAATAGGTGCAGCCCCTACTGCTATGGGTTATAGCTGAGAGGAGATCAAGAGGCTAGGCCGGTGGTCGTCTGGCAGTTACCACAGAGATGTAAGAATATTAACTAACGTATAGGCAGGGCCCCGGTCTGGTTATGTCTCCACAGGTCCTTTAAAGTCGGTGAGACAAAGAAACATTACAATAGTTGGCCACAGTTATATACACTGGACAGGGCTTTATGCCGCTGCATCCCCATGGGGGAGCGACCTGGGCCTTGAGGCCAGAGCTCAAGTCACGTGGAAAGGACTACGAGGCATGCAATGGATCCAACTGTGCAGGTTGGCAGCCTTTGGCCAGTCTCCACTGGATGTGTTGGTCGTGCACCTTGGTGGTAACGATTTAGCTAGGCATCCTGGTAAGGCTTTGATTTGGGATATTATTCAAGACCTGAAATGGTTGAAGACCAGGTACTCTGTTATGCGGATTGTGTGGTCCACGATCGTTCTGCGACTGGTGTGGAGAGATATCAGGTTTTTCCTCAAACTTACACGGCTTGCAGAGGTGTAAACCATGAAGTCTGCAGAGCAATCTGCAGTGGCCTTGGATTGGTGATCAGTCACCAAAGGATCTGGATGGATAGGCCTGAGGGTTTTTTTTTTTTCAGAATGATGGAGTCCATCTGTCCAATTTGGATTTGGATGTCTTCTTGGAAGACATCAAGGGGGGGCTGCTTGTTGAGACCGAGTGGCTCGATGGCGGGCATGGGACATAGCGAGGCTAGTCTCTATGCTGTGGCGGGTAGTGTGGAAAAAACAGGTATTTTCAGGGGAGTCCCACTATAAGATCAGGTAAGCTAACAGTGCATCGGACCTCCCAGGGCTGTGGATTGTGCAATTAAAGCACCTGGGGGAGAAACATGCGCTGGGCCACTTCCGGACCAACAGTCATCAAGTAAAGATGGCTAGAGGTCGGGGGGTGTTTAATCAGTGGCCAGCCGGGTTCCTGCGGTCTTTAAGACCGTGAGAACAGGGGGCCAGGGACTCGCCCATATGTTGATTGATTTACCTGTTCCCGCACTGCTGCAGGCAAATTCTGAATTACATTTAATAAAGTGTGGCCCATGTTTTAACCCATACTACTTGCCTCGCATTTTTATTCTGGAGTTGGGGGGGGGGGCAATGGTCTTCGGATAAGCAGCTATTTGAGAAGTCAGAGCTTCTAAGTCTTTGGATATCAGAAATATGTTTAGCCCAACAGGATTATGTTGTGAAAAACTTTTACAGAACATTAAAATCTTGATGTTTTTATTCTACAGCGATGGTCATAATGACACACCGTTAGTACTGAAAGTCTACAGTGCCAAGGCCTTATTTCAGTTGTTCTTTGGTACTGAAATGTGGGCTACTAGCATCTTGAAACTATTAGAAATTGTGGAATCAAAATGTCTTAGGAACTATTGTATTCCAAATCTTTGATGGGAAAATGGTCTTCCCATCATTTCTAGGCAAGCCTGACTTAGGATATTTAATTACTGTTTACAGTTTATCTTAGCATCTTCTGCCTTGCTTCCTTTAGCTACATTTGGTTCACATGAGAGTCCCTTGATGAAAGACACTAAGTCTAAGTATTGTCCTTTTGTGTTTTCACCACAGCAGCTATTAAGACTTGGTCTAAGGTCAAAGATTTACCAAGGCAGCATCTGTACGACACTGAGCCAAAGAATAACTCATGTGCCAATAGAACTTTTCAGGAAACAACATGGTACCACACTTGGCTTGTAGGCTTAGTTCTGTGTTAATTTTGCAACAAGAGCACAATGTCCTATCCAGGTGGATGAGGGTTGAGAGAAATCATTCTAAATATGGCAATAATGGTGAACGCAACACGATATGCAAAAAGAGTTGTAGAGGTCAGTCTCTCTAATGTGGAAAAAAAACATGGAACAATGTACAGCTTTCTGAATGCCAAATAATACCTTTATAAAAAGGGGCAATCTAATGTACTCTTACGTAAAGCTTCAGAGGTGAAACAGTACAATGAATTGTTTAAATGTGTACTTCATGGAACTGTTTTCTTAAGAAATACCTAGATACAGGCCTCAGTGAAGGGCACATTGTAGACGTGACTTTCTATGTCAGGAATTGGGTTAGTTAATCTTTCCGAAGTTTCTGTGGTTGAAGCAGTTAAATAGCAGATCATATTTCATTGGCTGTTGAGAATGGGTCTGTTAGCATGGTTTTACATAAAGTGAGACCTGTTCAGCATTCATAGATCTTGCCAAATGGACCAATTATTCTACAATTAGAACTTTGGGCAGCAAAGGTATCATAGAAAAATACAGTGCATAGAAGCAATCTGAGTCAGGAAACAGATAATGTTCAACTAAAATTAGTGAAATCAAAGGCAACCTGGACATACTGTTGCAAACATATTCTTTCACTGTGTTTTCCTTGAATATTTGCAGATTAAGAGATATTACAGAAACATCCTAAGTCTCATATCCTGTTCCTTGTTCAAGAGCAATGGAAGTGTTCCAAAGTGCTCCTTTGGACGTCTCACTGCTTGAGGAAGCAGGAAACTCAAAACCATCTTCTTAAATGTTTCCTGTAGAATTCAGCGGGGCTTAAAAATATTATGTTTGACTGGAATGTGCCCAGTATTACTTATCCACCCTTTATCCCTCTCATGCAACCTATGCTTCAGCTTTACTGCAGTAATAATATTCAAGAAATACAATCACATATTTCAACTGTAGGAAGGTAATTTGTTGCCTTTTTTTTTTTTTAACTACTGAAATGACTAGACTGAAGATTTACCCACTAAGGAAGAAACTCCATGTTAGATGTGATGTAATTCAAAAACATTTTCATCCAATTGGCAACTATTTTTAGGCACAGTCTAATTGTGTTTCTTTTTCTAGATTGATAACCCGGTGTCCTCTGGTATGGAGTACAGTGAAAAGCTGAAAGCAGACACCCAGTGGCTTAGGAGTTGCCCTTACCATGAGGGAGAGGTTTTCTTAAAGGGTTGTCTGGCCATTCAGGGTGATTAGATACTCTTATAGCACCTTGTCCCTGCCGTATTTTTATGGGAACTTTTTGATCAATACAGTCATCATGGCTATGATAGCCAGGTCTCATGGTGCCTGTTGAAGTCTCAGGCAATTGCTCTGCTTCTCCAGCTCTTCAGGTGAGGAGACAAGTCTCTAGTCAAGTAGGACTGGAAGATCAAAGAGCTTTATTTTTGTATGACAGGTAGCTTTAAAACCCAGCACTTACCTTCACCCATTCCCAGTTAGTACAAAGGCTCACCAGCTCACTGTGAAGGTGTTTCTGTGTGTGTGTGTGTGTGTGTGTGTGTGTGTGTGTGTGTGTGGGTGGGTGGGTGGGTGGGTGGGTGTGGGTGTGGGTGTGTGTCAAATGGCATGGCAGGCCCAATGGCAGGTACCCACAGGCTCTTTACAGAGTCCCCTTCTGTCATGACTGGCTATTTGTCACTCCACAACTGGGCCCATCATGCCATTCAGAGAAAGGCAGGGCACAGAGCATCGAGACCAATATTCACAAGTTTTATGCTACTGGAAGCACTAGTGCAAGGTCAGGAAAAAAAACCACACGTACACAGGTCGCCTGATCTGTCTCGTTGCAGGGACAAATCCCTGTGTCATCACCAAAGTCTCCGTTCTGAACTGACAGTTTGGCCTTGAAATCTCAGGTGATTGGACCCTGCTGTGCTAGCAGGACTGTTTCCACTCTGGACACGTGTGTCTCTTCTTTCTAACCCCCTCCAGTTTGGATGACAAGGCTTACTTTTCTACTGTGTAACTACTTCAGATTGACTTTCATTGGGAGAAAGGGAGAGGAGAATTGACGATTTCCTGTGAAACCATCTGCAAAGCTACTCAAAGGCAAGGGACAGTGACTGAAGGTAAGTGCTGGAAGGCCTGCAGGTCTGCTGGTGTGGTTGCCATCTTTGCTGGCACTGCAGAGCTGGATGCTTGGATCTCATCTGCAGTGGTGGTCAGGAGAGTCAGAGCCAGTACGTGCTGCGACATCAGGAGAAGGTGCAAAAAGGCAGAGACAAAAAGGAGAGGAAGGATACGAGGCAAGAAAGAACAAGGATGTCAGGGAGGAGGAAGAAGAGGAGTCCATGGGCCAGCAACAAGAAAAGGACCTTGCAAGATGTGCTGCTGAGGTGCTGAGGCCAGGCTGGCAGTGCATACAGAAGGCAGTCCCCAATGAAGAACAGCCATGAACCAGGAGGTGGAGAGAGGTTCCTCATCTACCTGCAAGAGGGAGAAAGCTCTGTTGTCCCCACAGAGACATGGAGGAGAGAGAGAAAACTAAGCCCCTAGAAAAGAGTCAGGAGGAGGGCTCCTATATGGCCTGCCAGATATCTGATGCCTTTCAATACCAGCTAGCCTCAGAGGGGAGCTGGGACTCCTATCCCAGCCTGAAAATAGCTAGGATCTGCACATAGCACTTGGTCCGAAGGCATTTTTCTGAACTGTGGCAGCCATCTCACTACCCTTTACAACTGTCACAGCCCCAGTCCTACAAACACATACATGAAGTGAGGCGTCCATATTGCCACCATTCCTTACCATTGTGCTTCATTCCTGCCAGCATCCACCTGAGCCGTATGTGTATCTTAATACTACTCAAAGCTGATAATATCCCAGTCCTGTTGGCAGTTATCTGACCCAAGACCTTTCTCCTGGCACCACTTCTGTCTGCCATTGCTCCAGTCCTATGAGCTCCTCTCTGGAGCAGCATACTCAGCTGACAGAGATGGTCCAGGTCTGAGTGTCACATATCCAGGCTGAGGGGAGGCACACTTACCAATTAGAGAAGCCCTCACTCCACCAACCAGTGTGAGCCCAGAACCATGATCTAAGGGACGGAGGAGAAGGGAATAATGTGAAAGATAAGGAAGCAAGATGAGAAGGGATTTAACTTTTGTATTCGGACAAGCTTACCCAAGAAAGGAAGAGACTATCGGTCAACTCCAGTGTTTTCTCAATCAAAGGTGAAGGACTACAAGTGCTCGATCAAAGGTGGTGACCCACTGAAAGGAATTAGTGAAAAAGACTTCAAAATAAAACTGAAAATTTGGAAAAGAATTCAAGTTTACACTACGGGGGGGACTTATTAAGCTGTTTACAGCCTTTGGTGGGCGGGAACACACACCATTGATTGAAGATGCTTGAAGAAACAATTTTCGATTGTGATGTAAACTGACATGAACTGTGCCTCAATCACCCAGATTAATGTGCAGATTGGAATGCAATTATCCCTTGAACTGCACTCATTTCCGAAATTTTTGATGCATTTCTCACCTCAGAAACCATGCCAAATGCATTCAGAATGTGTATTCTAGGATAAAATACATTCAGAAATGTGTTATGTTTATCACAAATACATTTATAAATTCATTGTTTGTAAGAAAATGTATTCCAAAGACATCTTTCAATACATTATTGTATTAATTTACATGCAGAAAGATCCCATTAATGCAGAAATGGGACAAACAGGTTTTAATGAACGCAAATGACATTGTCACAGATTGATCCATCCATATCTCCCATGGATAAGTGCCAACAATATAACTGATAATTCTCATAGAATTATTCTCATATGAGAATACAGCCTCAGAAAGGCTTAGAAGAGACCAAAAAATTCTCTCCTATGAAAAGATGTGGTTAACCATGGTATATCCTAGTATCTACATGAATATGAAAGCTAGACACGGGTGACTTCCTTTGTGTTACAATGCTTATAAGTTTAACCATTTCACTGGCAAACTGTAATGTTTTTTTCCTCAGTCTTCTGTGCAGTGCAAACCCAAGACAAAATAATTTTCCTTTTGCAGCCTTTTCTCTGCTGGTTGAGAACAGCACTTTGAGATTTAGCTGCATTTTCATGAACATGCATGGGGAAGTGTGGAGGGAGGGCTAACACTTTTAAGAATGAAGCAAATTTAGCCTGGAGCTTGGAACAGAAGTAGCTTTTTGAAGTGGAGCTGACCCAGTGGAAGAGATGCTAATGAATATCTCCAACAAACCTTGAGATTGTCATTCTCTTCTTCGTTCCTCTGCAAACGTGAAAAATTACCGTTTTAAGAAACGTCATCTGTTGGCATAAAAACTCAGCAAAAAGCTTAATGCTTCTTGATTCCTTCCTAGTCAGCTCGAGGCACCAGTTTGTTCAAAAACAAATACAATTTAGATAGAGGGATGAAGTTTATTAAAATAGGTTTTCTTGGTAGCTAAAAATGGTCTATTGAGACATCAGAAGCACCTTGTATTAGAATGAACCCCCAGATGTGGGGTGAGGGCAGCTCACAGTCCCCCACTCCCTGCAAGCAAAGCATTGTGGGGAGACACCACCCCACAACACTTCTATTAGTGCCTGCTACTTCTCAAGAGAAGGAAGTGTCAACATCACTGCTGACCCTTTAAGCTGTCGCAAATGCAGAGGAGGAAGAGTTAGGGTAGGATCAGGTTCAGCTATATGTTGCCTTTCCCCTCCCACAGATTGGCTCTACCTATAGCCAGCTATTTCTTGATGCACAGGAGAAGTTGCTGGTTGCCCATTTCATGCCACAGTGGCTAAAGTGTAGTACTGTTGTCAAAACTCTTACAACCTTGAGATTGTAACATTCAGATGAATAATCATTTTGTTGTTTTTGTTTTGTTTTATTTTTTGCAATTGCGTAGTATCCCCAATATGATGCACAGACGCACCATGGACTGTGTGAACTATTTAGTTATGATCAAGGATGTAAATCTTTGCTTATTTCATTCTTGCAATCAAGAATGAAAGATTTCAGACATTTTCCTCCTTCTGAGTGACAATAGTAGAGTGTCTGTGCCTTGCTTGCATTTCAGCACTTTTTTTTGCAGAAACCCCCCCACAGATGTCATATTTTTGTTAAAAACCTATAGCCTTTCCAGGAATCTTACATTTGTGCAGTTTTAAATGGAGTTTTAAAGGCAAAGTTTTAAATATGAGGTTTGTATGCAGTTTTCCAAAGGGTTGTCGCTGATTTTGATTTCATGCCATTTTGATTTCATGTAGAAGTCAGAATTTTCACAACAGTTGCCCATTTTTTTACACGTGGAATTAAAATAGGTTTTCTTGGTAGCTAAAAATGGTCTATTGAGACATCAGAAGCACCTTGTATTAGAATGAACCCCCAGATGTGGGGTGAGGGCAGCTCACAGTCCCCCACTCCCTGCAAGCAAAGCATTGTGGGGAGACACCACCCCACAACACTTCTATTAGTGCCTGCTACTTCTCAAGAGAAGGAAGTGTCAACATCACTGCTGACCCTTTAAGCTGTCGCAAATGCAGAGGAGGAAGAGTTAGGGGAGGATCAGGTTCAGCTATATGTTGCCTTTCCCCTCTCACAGATTGGCTCTACCTATAGCCAGCTATTTCTTGATGCACAGGAGAAGTTGCTGGTTGCCCATTTCATAGCAAAACTCTCAAGAAATGGTTAGCAGTGGAGAGCTACACTTAGCAGGAGCTCACCAATACAGGAGGAGTCCTCCTGGGGGCACAGGCTGGAGCTGGTGTAATGTGAGGGAGATAAATCTGACACCCGCTGTACTCTGCTGCCTGAGGAAATCCCCCCCTACCTAATCTTATAATAGTGACAGGCCTAGTGGGGGTCAGCACAGAGAAGGAGAGGAAGGAAGGAAAACTTCCACGGCATAGTCAGAACTCAGTCTGGTTCTGAGCCACTGAATACTGACAACATAATTTTAATGACTAATTTTATCCTCTTCTATGCAATTTGTAGCAGCAGCTGGCTATAAATGTGTACGTGGTGAGGAAGTAGGTGGGATCAGGTCTCATGAGGAAAAAGCATACTGACCTTTCTTTATGAGATGCCAACATCCTGTTATATGAACTACGTTCTTATAAACAGAAGGGAAGACTCTTTTGTTCCATAGGCTAAACACAGCTGTGGTCCCCACTGTGTGGCAGAGGTGGGAGAGACAGGATATTTCAAGCAAACACATGAATAAGCAAGAGATCAAAGCTCAGGAAACTACTTTGGCCATGATTTTCTCCCCTCCTTTCTCCCAGTGCTCCACTTTCCTCAGCAGGCTGTTTCTCTTCAAAGTGAAAAGGGATCCCAAAGCGGTCTCTCAATCTCTCATAGCTTTCTGGATTAGCTTCCTTTCTTCTCCGTGGTGATTTGCTTCCTACTCATCTTTGTTGATTGATTAGAAATCACTGTGTGGGTTGTTGTTTTTCCTGCTACATGCTTCTTTCAACATTGTGTCATCTTTTCCCCATCGCTGTCCACCTAACTAATACTGTTTGGACCAGTTTAGAGACGTCTGATATTACAAGGCTGCAGTAACATTGACAATGCAAGATACAATCGTTCCCAGTGTTAAGAATCAAGGTGTAACTTGCTTAAGTCTCTTTAATCATCATCATCATCATCATCATCATCATCATCATCATCTTGGAACTGCAGAGCTCGAAAGAACCCTTGGGATCATCAAGTCCAACCGCTGTCAAGGAGGCACAGTGAAGAATCAAACTCTCAACCTCTGCCTCCACAGCTAGATACTGAAACCACTGATCATGATCATGATCATGATCATCATCATCATCATCATCATCATCATCATCATCACCACCACCACCACCATCACCATCACCATCACCATCACCATCACCATCACCATCATCATCATCATCATCATTTCTTCTATATGTAACAGATATAGATTTGCACTCTGGATTCTGAGGAAGTGGATTTTAACTCATGAAAGCCCATGCTATATTTTAAATACTGGGTATTAATAATTCATATGGAAACCACTGTCATTCTTATTTCCAAAATAATTGCTATTTAATAAGTGGAAACAAGTAGGAATTCAACATTTTGCTGTGCTGCTTTTTTATAGGAGCCTCATGCCACAGTGGCTAAAGTGTAGTACTGTTGTCAAAACTCTTACAACCTTGAGATTGTAACATTCAGATGAATAATCATTTTGTTGTTTTTGTTTTGTTTTGTTTTTTGCAATTGCGTAGTATCCCCAATATGATGCACAGACGCACCATGGACTGTGTGAACTATTTAGTTATGATCAAGGATGTAAATCTTTGCTTATTTCATTCTTGCAATCAAGAATGAAAGATTTCAGACATTTTCCTCCTTCTGAGTGACAATAGTAGAGTGTCTGTGCCTTGCTTGCATTTCAGCACTTTTTTTTGCAGAACCCCCCCCCCAGATGTCATATTTTTGTTAAAAACCTATAGCCTTTCCAGGAACCTTACATTTGTGCAGTTTTAAATGGAGTTTTAAAGGCAAAGTTTTAAATATGAGGTTTGTATGCAGTTCTCCAAGGGGTTGTCGCTGATTTTGATTTCATGCCATTTTGATTTCATGTAGAAGTCAGAATTTCACAACAGTTGCCCATTTTTTTACACGTGGAATGAACATATACTATGGGTATGCACTATATCCTCAATCTCAGGGTATCTTAAAATGGGAAGCAAATATTTATGTTGAAGGTTTTGGATTCACAAGCTCCCACCATACTGCTGTCCTCAGATGTAACTCTCAGCTATTTCCTATTATAATAAGTGCCTGCCACTCTCATGGGGAAAGTAGGCCTTCTTGCAATGTTTATCTCAGATGAGAGAGTGAAAGGACCAGCTGGTTTGTGTCTCTGCTGCAGCTATTGCCTTTTACCTCAGGCTCGGCTAGATGGCCAAATTCGAGTTGGCTGGATATAATAGGGTCACTGAAGGTCACATAAAGGTGCAGTATGTTATTTGGCACAATCTTTGTATCCATGTGCAAAATAGTTTCAGGTGAGAGGATGCTAAGCTTTACGTAGGAAATGAATATGCACTATACAGACATGCAACACTATTTTTAAACAAACTTGGTATAATTATAGATACATAGGTACACAGAGGCTCAAAATCACCATATAGAGCACTGGTTCTTAACCTTGGGTTACTCAGGACCGCAACTCCCAGAAGCCTTCACCACCAGCTGTGCTGACTGGGGTTTCTGGGACTTGCAGTTCAAAAGCATCTGAGTAACAAAGGTTAAGAACCACCGATATAGAGTACTCAGAAGTGATTTATCCATGTCTTCTTCTCAGTCACGCTGAGACTGTGCATCTTGCTCAAGACTATACAGTCTGGCTCTTCTCTTGGGAAGTACACTGAGGAATCGAGCTCCCAACCTCTCTACCAAACTCACTAATCTATCCAGCAGACTATTTACTTGCTTATTTAAAATCTATAATCAAGCTGCTCCTGAGATTCAAGATTTGTCTGTTAGAAAACGCAGGGAAATTGAAGTAATCAACACTGCAAAATTACCCCATTCTGCTTAAGGTCTTAGTTTCTATATTTCCAGACCACAACAAATTACAGAGATGGTGAATAAGAATTACTTTATCTAAACCATAAAACCATTGGCAAAATTGGCTCTACAAACCATTGAATATTATAGCTTTCAATTAGTTTAGCCATTGTACGCAGTGCTTTTTAAAACTGTTTAGTACTTATGCATACTTTCACTTGTGCAGTACTAAATATTATGTAATGGTTTTTTAAAATAAAATCTGAAGATTAAGGAGAACTGGAACATTCATATGGGGTTTTGATAGCAATTAATTTCATCTGCTTTCTGCCTGACAAACAGCTTTGTCGCTTGGAATTTAAAAGCTGCTTCCAGCAATAGTATATCCACACACATTCTGTATTCTAGGAGGGAAAAACATACCATATTTTTCCATGTATAAAACAACACTTTTCCCTAAAATAATTAGAGGAAAATTTGAGGGTCGTTTTATACACAGGAGGCAGCAGGAGAAGGTGATCATCTCCTTGTGATTGGGTGGCAGCGGTAGCAGTCAATGGGCAGTAGCGAGAGGTACCTTCAAACTGTTGTTGTTATGCGCCTTCAGGTCACAACCCTAAGAGGGCTTTCAAAGTAAGTGAGATGTTAAAGGAGTGATTTTACCAGTTCCACATCCCCAGGAAATTCCCATGGCTGAGCAGCAATTTGAACCCAGACTTCCAAAGCCTTAAACTGTCACTCTAATTTACTATATCTTACAGTCCTTCAGCTTCAAACTACTATGGGCCAAACATTTCATCTTGATCTTAATAAATTTGTCACAATCAAAATATAGGGTTTGAAAGATTTCTGGCCTAATCTTTTAGGCCAGTGGTCCCCAATCTTTTCCACATCGTGGACTGGTGGGGGGGTGAGGTTCATGTGTTTGTGGTGTTCACGGAAGGGTGGGCCGTGCTTGTGCACATGCGTGGGGGGCGGGGTGCACTCACACACTTGTGTGGATGGGCAGGGTGTGTTCGTGGGTGGGCGGGGTGCACTCGCACACATGTGAAGGTGGGTGGGGCACCTGTGTGTGAGGGTGGGCAAGCTGTGTGTGTGTGTGGGCATCTGTGCGGAGGGGTAGGAGCTCTGTCTTCATGGCCCAGTCCTGCCAAGGCCATGACCCAGTACCAGGCGACGGACTGGGGGTTGGGAACCCCTATTTTAGGCCATCCTTATGTCTTCATTTGAATTTGCTACAAAATAACCTCCAATAATCAAGTCTGAAGGCACTGCAACAGAATCTATACCTTGTCTTGTTTACAACATTATACTAAGACAATTTTACTAACTTGGAATGTAATACGAAAAGACTCCTGTTGATCTCAACTCTCCCCCTCTCCAATCTTGTGAAACCACCCCCTTTGAGTTCCTAGTGATTTAAGCCTTGATGAGCATAATTCTTTAGGTTACTGATTGTTTTGCTCAAGAATGATCATAAATCAGGTTTGGAAATAAGAACAGGGTTTGATTGGATTTAAATGGTACTCACTAAAAGCAGAGATAATGAAAGTTTTTCAACACTATAACAAAAGGACTTAAAAACTGATAAGGTGATCATCTAAAAAGTGGTTTGTAGAGAGACCACATCTGCAAGCCAGCTGCTCATCTCAATGCAGTGTGATTATAAAGCTAATACGTTGTATTTTGATATTCTGTTCCTTCAGGGATTTCTTGATCCTTTAAGAATATATATTGCAATTTGATGGTTGTGTGGTGCCCCAGTAAATTACAGGTGCCTGAAGGATAAGTTATTATTTAACAACAATTTTTTTAATGAGAATTAGCTTTTAAAAATTATTAATAATAATAATTTTAGCAAATAATTTCACAACTTGATCAGAAAACAGACATTGCTATTGATCTAAGATGTTTCTCAGGACAATTGTACTGGTTGTTTATTGGGCTATAATAAGAATATAAAGCTAGATACTTAAACTCATTCAACCAGATTCCACTGATTAAACAAGGCTAATTTTGTAATTTTCCAAAGAGTGGGCACTTCTGTGTTCTGGTACTAAATAATAGAGATTGTTCTCTGTTAATTGATTCACTTTTAAGATTGTTCCAAACCTTTTATCTCAATGGTTCAGTGAAAGCAATCATAATCTACACATTGTTTAGACTGACTTTAATGTGGGTAAAATTATGTTGCAATGTTTCTAATTTTTGAGGACAAGACCCAGCTGAAGTTAATTTGATTGGTTTAAATGCAATTGTAGACCCACTGAATTGATTGCTAAATGGTGAGACTCCAGTTATATAAATCCCCTTGATTCCATGGGCCTATTCTAGCCAAGACCACCAGTTGGATTTGGGTCATTGTTATCCCACTCATTTCATATGTAGAGTAGAAAATAAAACGTAAGACTGATGGTAAATCTAGCATAAGTAGAGGATTGGCAGAAAGTGATAACACTTCTCCACAGTTTCAAACTTGGAGATATCAGGAATTTCATCTGGGAGCCACAAGCTCATCAATCTCCATGGAAATGAAAGAAAGAATTACACTCTTATTTTTTTTCATTAGAAGCATTATCATTGTACAAAGTATCTTTCTATCCTGATCTCATTTCTCTTCTTAAAAACTCCCTTATTTACCTAGTTCTTTAGCCACTTATTTATTAAATATCAGGCATGCACGTTTTTTACTCTAAATCCCAGAATTCTCTATTCTAGGAAATCCACATCCCAGACAAACACCTAATTTGTCCCAAAGACAGCTTCCTTTTCTAACAGGAAGCTTGGCCCAGGCTCAGCCTACCCTGAACCATGAGGCTTTCCAGACCAACCTTACTCCAGGTGAACATGTTAGGTGTCTTTCTGGCAGGTGAAATTCCCAGAATAGTGTAGTGGAATCCAAATACACCAAGCAAACAAATGCATTTGTCTGCTGCATGTCTATAATTTCCAAAAAGCAGGGCTCTCTGAATTGTTCACAAACAAAACTTTAAAAACATAAAATTAAAAAATAGTGAAGCATAATTTTGATACTTTAAGAAGTATAAAACAACCAAATAACAGCTACGTGAAATTCAAATAGCGAAAGCCAGAAATTCTAATTCCTAAAAACATTTGTACAAACAATTAGTGTTAGATTACTACAATTTGTATTCAATAAATCTTCTGATATTTTCTGCCCCTCTTGGAGCCCATGGTATATGGGGGGGGGGCTATAAACATAGCTAAATATCTCCTTCATGCTTGAGAAACTTCAAAGTGTAGTGATAATATGTTCAGCAAAATGATGCAACAAATCCATAAAAGTGTATGGAGTCTGTGAAAACTGGCATTATCCATTTCCCAGTTCTGATGGAAAGGCTATCGTCACATAGCTTGGTTTAAAGCTGAAATGATTAAAACTGGCAGCCAAAGCAAAATTTGTATCTCACCTTTCCTCCAAAGCATGCTCAAAGCAGTGTCATGAATATGCATCGTGAGCATGTCATTACATAACAACTTTTACTCGCCACCTGAAACAACAGTTATGGAGGAGGAATGATTTAGTGCAAGAATATATTGAATGCTACGAACTGCAAGCTCTGGCTGTGTGCTGACTGCATGAACTGTGAAAAGACAGCCCTGCTTCCTAGTTCTTCTGTAATCTGTAAATTATCTTTCTGTAAAAAGGTTTGGGAAACGAAAAAATTAGGCTGCACTCTCTCCCCACCAGAAGCAGTAAACGTCTGTTAGCCCCTTGAGAGGAGAAGGTGGAACCACCTTTCCCTTTGGGCTCCACCTCCTGGAGAAATTCACCTTGCAGGCAGTTTTGCCGGAGCTTCCAGCTTCTTCAGTATCTGAAAGAGGAAGTGGGAGCGGAGCATCCACAACACTTGTCCACCTCCTCCAGCTGCTCTCACTGCACCTGCTGCTGACTGTCCTGTGCCCTGGCCAGCTGAGTGCACCCTGTGTCCTCTCAGGCTCCCTGTGTCCATCTGTCCTTCCCCCTTTCCTTCCCCCAGTTGTAGTTCTTGTTGCTGCTGCCGCCTCTCCCACCACCTCTGCTGCCTCCTGCCTCCACTTTCACCTCCTCCTGCCTCTGCTGGTCCTCCTCCTCTCTAGTCCCGTCAGGGCCCACCACCAGCATCCCATAAGTTCTGCTCCTGGAAGGAAACCCAGGTAGTCCTGTCCAGCCCCACTGCGGGCCGAGGTGGCTGCACCCAAGTCAAGTTGCGGCACCACCACACCTCTTTCTTGCCTCTTACTGGTAATCCAAAGAAACAGTTTACACTGACATTTGTTGAAAATAAATAAGTTTCACAAGCAGTTTAAAATGACCCTCTGGTGGAAGAGTACTTTACCTCATTTTCAACCAAAAAAACACTTCCCAGGCAATATATGTATATAAACATTTTTTAAAAAATCCATCTTCCATGTACATCGTGTAGTCAACCTTTTAAAAAATTGATGTTAAAGATTTTTTTCCATGCGTAACCCATGTGTAACTCTCATGAATCCTTTTATTTAGGCTCTGCCTTTGGTCAGAAGAATAATTTAAGTGTAAATTTAGATCAATAGTGGAAAAACTTTGCATATCTCAGACACCCCTTTAAAATACTTCAGTGTTCAAAGGAGGAAATCAGTCAACAAGGGGCGTAAATCCTTGCTTTCTTTGTGCTCACCCAGTAAATTGAAAAGTGGGCCATATTTTTAACCTTGCTGGAAGATGGGAAGGATAAGAATTTATCTTTTGTGATCTCAGAGAGACTTTATCTGTTTGCGAGACAGCTTTGTGTACATTTCTGAAGAATGCTGAATAGCAGAAAATGCAGGAGGTGTTGCCTTCTTACAAGGACTGGCAAAGGCCACAGGGACTTGCTCTCCTACACTTGCACTGGAAGAACAAATTCTCATGGGAGTTGTCTCACTGTGTCAAGTCCTGTCTCAGAAAAGATATACCTAAAATGTCTTTCCAGTAGTAGACACAGGTCCAGGCTACAGATTGAGAACAAGAATATTTAAGGAAGGAAAATGTTCCAAGACCTATTTTGCTGTGTTTCATATCAGCATGTAAATGGGCTTTCTTTCTTTCCATGAAATGCATTGTAAGTTTTGAAAAACAAAAAGATTGATTTATGTAATTATATTTGAGATTCTGAGCCATCTATCTGCCTGGTTTTTGCTCTTAGTAATATATGGCAATATGACATCCAGCCAATGCCCTAAAACATGTCTCCTGTCCAGAGAATTGACTGTTTAGTACTTAGTCCAGTTAAAAACAAAAACTTAACCATTACTGGTATGTTAACCTTGCCTATTTTCAAATGACCCTTTGTCCCACACAAAAGTGGGAGAGAGCTTTTCAGGGGTGGTGACACATTTTCCATGAAAAATGGCAAAGGGCATCACAGAAAAAGGCTTCAGAAAGAGAGAGAGAGATTGTCTATATAGCCAGTTGTGTAACGCTTGTTTAAAGCAAAATGTAAATATAACTGTGCTACTTTATTTCCTAGGCACACACCTTAAAACACACACACACACACACACACACACACACACACACACACACACACACACACACCCCTTTCCACTCTGAATAACTAAAAAACATGAGACCAAAAAGTTCAGCAAAATCAAGTCTCACTGTACATTCTGCCAGTAGCCCCACAAAGTACTGTTCTTAATATCACCGAGCCCTTCATTATTATTGCATTTCTTTTCCCTCCTTTCTACTTTCAGTCAAGAGTCTCGCTCTCTGCCTGCTTGTGCATAGGAAGAACAGGCAGGGATGTAGCAATTGTGGGATTTTAAGCTGTGTTCTTATAAATTTTTGGTGGTTTTTTCCTTTGGCTGGAACAGATTAATCAGTTTTCAATGGGAAATGGTGCTTCAACTTACAAACATTTCGACTTACGAACACCATTCCAATACAGATTATGTTCATAAATCAAGGCACCACTGTAGAACTAAAGAATTCTCCTCACAGCAATAAGAATATAGTACTAAAATCAAGCTAAAAAGGAAGAATTGAAAAAACAGCCTAAACATACAGAATCACAAATTTACAAGTGTAAAGTTGAATCAACATTCACACTTCATAAGATACCACTAACTGAAACAATTAGATTTTGACCGACATCTTGTTGCTTAGTATGGTAAATTACAACTAGAGTAGATTCATTGAATCAATGTAACTTATAGAGGAATTCTCACCAAATTCTTATTGATTCAATGGGCTTACTCTAGTTGCAACTTACTATGCTAATCAACAGGATTTTACCCATAGAAACAAATGAAAGTCCATGAGTGTTATCTTTTTAGATTCTTTATTCAATATGAGTGAATTAATTTAATCCTGCATTTCATACCATTTGCTTGATTGTTGGACTCAACTCCCACTTCCATTATCCTTCAGTTTGCTTGCTAAAATTGATGGAAGTTTCATCCAGGATATCCTAAAGTTTGAGATACAGGTAATTCACTGTTTTAATACTACTTTATATCTACAAGAAAGTTTACACAATCAGAATAAGCCATATAGCTGGCGGGGCTTTGTTGCGGTGCTGCCAGCAACTCCAGAGAGGAGCTCTCTCTGGAAAAGCTGGAACCCTCCGGTCCAGGATCCTCTTTTTGAAATGGGGATCAAAGGAGAGTCTAGAAGAAGTCTCTCTGAAGCAGATGGTGAGCAGCAGAAGGAGAAGAAAGGGAGGCAGACCCGGACTTTTTTCTTCTGAAGAAATCACCGTGCACAGACCGGAGCGGGCGCCATTTTTTGGCACTGAGCCGCGAGGAACCCTTTACCGGGGGAGAGGAGAGCAACCAATATAAACTAAAAATATATAACAAGTAAGTAAGCCGAAGCCTCTGATTTATGAAACAGCCTCATTAAGCTGAAATAAGAATGAAATTATTTGGCAGAAAGAATAATGCAGCGGCGGGTTTATCTTATCAGTCTGACTCAAAAGCGAAACTAAGCTTCTCCAAGTGAACTATTAAAACGCCAGGCTGATTCTAAAGCCGAGAGTCTGAGATGGAAAAATAAATCTTATGTTTCTGGAGAAAAATCCCAGATAGCAACACCGTCTGACTGGATTTAAGAGACTTCGGTGGATGCAGTGTGTTATTCTTTGCCTTCTCTGGACTTTGTGAACTATAAATAATAGAATCTGGTGGTTGGAGCTGACGTGGCCGACTGGACTAAGGAGCATTAAGGGGTTAATGAAGATCACAAGACGAGCTCCAAGGACAATCTACTGGACAGTTTGAGACTCTGTGACTGTTGTTTTGTTTGTGACCACGTGTGAGTCTAAAAATAGAAGCTTGCTGAACTCAGGAGAAGAAGAAATGACTGTGTCACGGTTCTAATTGATATTGTATTTGCTGGGCTAAAAGTTGATTTTTATACTACAATATCTGGACAAAGATTGGAGGGAGATCTAAGGGGAGGTTTATGATGAGGGGTTTGAATTGTTGATAAAATTGTGGAAACGGGAAGGATTTCTAGGGGGTGATTATTGTGGTATTTAAACAAACCCCAAAGCCTGAGATGGACCCCAAAAATTCAAAAGAACAAATGGAGGCTTGGTCTCTTCAATCCCAAAATTCTGGAATAGTGGTGCAAGAAATAGAAAAGGAATGGCAGATTAATATACAAAGGCTAATATTAACAGGGTTCCAGCGAGTGAATGCAGGTCTTAGCAAAATAGAAAATTTGATGAAAGGGACGAAAGAGGGGACAGCAGATGCCAAACAAAACTTAAATGAAGTTGTACAGACTTTAGAATCGTCTGTATTAGACATGACACCAGGTAATATGAATGCAGTAGAGAGTTATCCAGTGACCCATGCAGCTTCCAAAATTAAAAAGCACTATGACAAAAATCTTAAGGAGGCAGAGATACTGAAACCAGATAATTTTATGGTGAAAATATGGGAAGTGGAAAAAATGGATATTCTGTCAGATGGGCTGAAAGACTGTTCAATTCAAAAAGAAACGGAAAGATGGGATGTATTGTATAAATGGCAGCAGCTACCAGACGATGTTGGAATAACATAGAATAAAATTAAAATTAAATGATAAGATAAAAGCAGGAGGGTAATCAAACTGTGAAAAAGCAAAAAGTTGATATGTATTAGTAATATGAATTGATTGGATGATGTTATACTTTATGCTCTCCTATCCCCCAAAAACTATTTTTCCTTTCCTATCCCCTCTTTCTTTCTGTACCCTCTATCCTTGTTTCTAAATAAAATAAAATTATTAAAAAAAAAAAAAAAAGAATAAGCCATATAGCTATATGGAAATGATGTGTATAAACATTGTCAAGAATAAATCACAATGAGTCCCAAAATTATACACTTTCATCTCCAGCTAAAATGTCTCACTTTCCATCTCCATGCATGGGACATTGTATAGTATAAACAGTTTGGAGATAGATGTTGTAATATACAGTGGGTCTTATATTATACATAGTATTTTACTTGTGGTAGGAATGGACATGCCTACATTTGCAGTCCAAAGCTCAAGAAAATTGCAGCAACATTCCAAGTAAATTAGGTCCATATGCCTTCATTCATTTTTGGAAGTTTATTAGATTTAAGAAATGTAAATCTACTAACAGAAACTGCACACAATATTAAATGCCATTATATTGCGTTGATAATTGATGCTATATTCTAGATGTTTAAAACTGAATAAAATAATAATATATCTTTAATCATGAATGCCAATAACAGTAAGACAAGGAAATACCAATGAAGATTGCCATTTGTCATGCACTACAAAGCATTTCAAAACTGACAGATTATTTATCTCCTTAGATCCCAGTAATCCAGCTATTCATTTCAAATAAAGCAGTTTTTTATAAGTCTGTTTCATGTGTATTTCTTTCATTTAGTATTCAGCTGTTTATAGTCTGGAGTACATAGAGCAATTTTAAGGGAAATCTGTGTGTTTCATCAAACTATAGTGCTATGTGTAGAACATTCTTACAATGACATTGCATTTCTGCAAACTTTGTTAGGAGTTTCTCTATCAAACTAGTGCAACAAAGTGTCCTGCATCAGGAAAATGAAACAAAACCTGCACATAGGAAAACAGGCAATTAGTAATGCAACTATTTCAGCAAATTGCAGAGGAACCCACAAAATTGCTGTACAGCCATAATTTCTTGCAGGCTTTGGCAATAAACTAAAAACGTCTCTGGTGGGGATTAACACAGAAGAGGGTTTAGGAAAAATGTGTGTATTTTGTGCCATCAAGTTGGAACCAACGTATAGCGACCCTAACAGGGCTTTCAAGGTACGTGAGATATTTAAGGAGTGGTTTTACTAGTTTGACTAGTCAAATCCTGTTCTCCAGAATCCTAGTCCACCATTCTATCTACTACACCATGTTGGGAATCCCCTTTATGAAAAATACCTAAACCCTATTCAGGCATGTGGGAGAACATGTGAAGGATTAAACATATAGTGGGGAAACAGGCATAAGTGTCAGCCTGAGTTCCAAATGTCCCTCCCATCCAGAAGTGTGCAGGTGGGGTGAGTCATTGACTGAGGCAGACATATGGGGAGACACCCCAATGTGTATTGATCTGTACACATTAAAAAAAATCTTCAGACCTTTAGGCTGGACATTTGAAGGTTTCCCACTATTGATAAGCAGTGATAGGTGAAACATACAAATCTGCACCTCTCTTATTTTCAGTACTGTTGGTGTATGTGTGAAGACGTTCAGACAGCAGGGCCCAACATAGATTTATCCAATCATGAAGTGCTTGAAATACTTGAATAGGTGTGCTGTCCCACCATATCTATCGTAGAGTCATAACATCATAGAATAATGGATGTTGGGGTTTTTCGGGCTCTTTAGCCATGTTCTGAAGGTTGTTCTTCCTAACGTTTTGCCAGTCTCTGTGGCTGGCATCTTCAGAGGACAGCACTCTGTGCTCTGGTGTAGTTGGCTTGGGAGTGCCAGAGCACAGAGTGCTGTCCTCTGAAGATGCCGGCCACAGAGACTGGCGAAACGTCAGGAAGAACAACCTTCAGAACATGGCCAAAGAGCCCGAAAAGCGTACAACAACCATTAGATCCCAGCCGTGAAAGCCTTCGCGAATACATCATAGAATAGTTGGAAGGGACCTATAAGGCCATTGAGTCCAGCCTCCTGCTCAGTGTAGGAATCAAACATGAAATTTTTCACAAAAGGCCCAGTAAGTACGGCAAATTCTGGAAGGGTACTGGGCATTCTGCTCTACAAAAGGATTCTTTTGGAGGAGACTTCAGAAATTCATATACTTGGTGGTAAGAATGCATATGTCTCCTTATCTCATTCATCTGTCTGTCCATCCAGACTAACCCACATGAGATAGATAATAAAGCAAGACTTTCCTGAGAAATTAATATATCTTTGTCAAATTAATTTTGTAGTCTTTTCATGACAATATAAATTTTAAAAGGGTAACCTAAATGTCATAGTTGTTGTGGGTTTTTCAGGCTCTTTGGGCTCGTTCTGAAGGTTGTTCTTCCTAACATTTTGCCGGCGTCTTCAGAGGACAGGAGTCAGATCTCTGTCTGTGCTTTGGTGAAGTTTGTTTGGATAGCTGAGTATTTATAGCTGTGGGATCAGCTTTTGTCCTTTTCAGGAGATGGGCAATTGTGGTGGTCAGCGTGTTGTTTTTTTTTGTTGTGGGTGTACTGTTGTGATAAGAGGGAGAGATTATCTGTCACTGTGATTGATGGGTGTCATTAGCTGATCTTTTGTGTGCAGTAATCACCAGTCCTTGTAGCTGAGTAGAGTTCGTTGACCTTTTGCAGGCTGTATTTTTCAGTGCTGAGAGCCAGGCTTTGTTGAGTTTTAAACTTTCTTCTTTTTTGTTGAAGCTCTGCTGGTGTTTGTGGATTTCATTGTCTTCCCTGTTCAGCCTAACTAAATCTAATACTTTCCAAAGGTAATCAGGACCAAAAGTTTTCAGGACTAAGTAAGAATCTATCCTTCACATTCAGTTCTGGATATATTTTCTTTAAAAATTGGCAGCACAAGAATCCCAGCCTTGATTTGAACCTTCACATGGGGTAGGGGATTTTAGTGGTATAACTACTTAAATCCTATGCCCATCCAAATGCTGGAACTAATGACTGCGTTTTGCATTAAGATGGATAATTGAAACTAGCTAAATCTTATTTTGGAATGCACACTGTAGGCATTGATGTGTCCCCCCTATCACACTAGGATCCCAGAACAGATTATGGGACAGTGACAACTGATTTATGAATTTTTAAAATGGCACTCAATGCACTCAGGATTAGAGTGATGGTTTGGGATAGAGTTCTGTAAATCTACAAAAAGTACAGAGAACACTTCTGATAGCTCCCATGTTTTACTAGTAATCTTTACTGCCATGGAGGTGATGCCATTAAGAATACGACTTCGTTGGGTCATTATAAAGGGACATAGAAGAAGTGGGTTGTATAAGGCCTAAGTGAAATAGTTGACAGTGTTAATTTTGGAGTTGTCATTTAAAAAAAAAACTCCTTTTTTCTTCTCCATTTGACACAATAATTAATAACTGTGTAGCATCAAGTCAGTTCTGACTTATGGTGACCCTTTCCAGGGTTTCTAGATAGAGAATACAAAGAAGTGGTTTACCTTCTTCTGGGGGTGCACCGGGACTGTGCAGTTTGCTTACGACTGCACAGGCTGACCCTACTCTCTGGTGGCACACTGAAGAATTCTATTCCCAACCTCTGGCTCCTCAGCCAGATATCTAAACCACTAAGCTATCCAGTCAACTCCATTTGACATACATTTTACAATTTCTTGTTTGACTGGCACCTGTTTTCTAATAACATTCCAATAGGAAATTGAATCAGCATCTTTTCATTTGCTACAATACAAGTGCAACACATTAGATTAGACTTTGATCAATTCATTTAATTATAATACAGTAGATATATACTATTGCCACACAGAATCTCATACTTAATTTTTTCTATTAGCAAGATGTTTCGCCTAAGAGCTGACAAGTATCCTTTTCAAAGTTACACTGTACCTGTTCTCTGTAAATAGTTCTAATTCTCTCTAGAGCTTTACTCTGGGTAGCTTAATCAATTCTCATCTATGTTGCTAATCATATTAAGTGCTGTGAATGAGTTAGTTATTCTTCCTGAGTGAAAATACTGAACATCAAGAACTGCTCTGGAATTCTTACAACTAAAGCACTTTTTCTGCAAAGTCAATATCCCTGCAAGGATTTTTTTTTTCTAAATGTAATTAATAATGCTCCCATGGTGCTTCATCTATATTTCTCTTTTTTCAACACATCACAGGAATAGTCTCATATTTCATACAGCTCATCAAATCATTGATTTTGCAGTTTTTCTGAGAAGGTTACTATGTACTTTACTCTTTGAAAGAAAGCAGAATGGTCTTCTTTAAATAAACTTGTTCATTAATAGATACCGTATTTTTCGCTCTATAAGACGCACCTTTCCATAAGATGCACCGATTTTTTAGGAGAAGAAAACAGGAAAATATAATCTGTTTTCTTCGCTCCATAAGATGCACAGACTTTCCACCCCCCTGTTTTGTGGGAAAAAAGTGAGTCTTATGGTGCAAAAAATACAGTATTTAAACATTAATTATAAGTTCACAATATGGCAAATATTAGAGCATCCTTCAATTGTAATAAAGTCAGAAAAGAAAAAGAGATACTGGTGTAGACATGCACCGTGTTTCCAAAATTACATTAAATATGAGCTTAGCCACAGAACATACGGTTCTTAAAATAAATGAACTAAAACAAGTTGTGATTTTAAATTTTGCAAATATTTCACTTTGTGTGAATTATGGGGGACAGGAAGAAAGCAAGTAGAATAGAATACAGTGGTGCCTCGACTTATGACCATAATCCATTCCAGAAGATGAACAGAACTTGAAATGATCGTAAGTCGAAGCACCATTTCCCATAAGAATGCAATGAAATACAATTAATCCATTCCAGCCAAAGGAAAAAAATCATTCCCCCCCCCCCCAAATCACTGCAAGACTCATTGGAAATGTGATTAATCCCTTCCGGCTTAAGGGGGGGTAGAAAAGCAATCAAGCATGCAAGACCCATCAGAAATGCACAGAAAACAAATGGAGCAGATCAGAAATGCACAGAGAACAAAGGGACCAGGTCAGAAATGCAAAGAGAACAAAGGAAAAAGGAAGGGAAGCATGCAAGACCCATCGGAAATGGGGGGGGGAACTCCAAAAAGCAATCAAACCCCCCAAGATCTATCGGAAATGGGGGTGGAAACCAAAAAGCAACCAAATCCTCCAAGACCCATTGGAAATGGGGGAAAACAACAACCAACAAACAAAGCCCCCAAGACCCATCACAGCACATAAAAGAGCCTCGTGGCGCAGTGGTTAAAACGCTGTACTGCAGCTAAAACTGTGCTCACGACCTGGGGTTCAAATCCCAGGTAGCCGGCTCAAGGTTGACTCAGCCTTCCATCCTTCCGAGGTCGGTAAAATGAGTACCCAGCTTGCTGGGGGGGCAATGTGTAGCCTGTATAATTAAAAATTGTAAACCGCCCGGAGAGTGCTTGTAGCGCTATGGGGCGGTATATAAGTCCAATAAATAAATAAAATAAAATAAATAAACATAACTCCCCCAGCTCAAAACCACACTGCAAAAACACCCAGAACAATTTTTAAAAAGCAGAAAACAGCACCTTACCTTACCAGGCAGCCCGAAGCCTCCCTGAAAACACACATACATGCTCACTCAGAAGCAGAAGGAGGTAGTCACAAGACTCCTCCAATGCATACTCTCTCACTGCTGGGGCAAAAGAGCTACAAAGAAGCAGCCTCGTCACCACCTATAGTTAGAAATTTGAATTTCTCACCTTTTCCCCCTGCCTTTTCTGGTCGTAAGTGGAAGCTCCGGTCACAAGTAGAAGCAAAATTTTGCGGCCAGAGCTGGCCGTAACTTAAAATGGTTGTAAGTAGGGGCGTTCATAAATCGAGGCACCACTGTAGTCACATTCCTCCCCCTTGCTTCTCTAGTATCAGTCATTCATTAAAGATCCCTAATTTTACCCTTGTCTCCATAATTTGGAGGTGTATAATATAGTGTATGCTATTTATTTTGTGAATTATGTCACTCCAACTAGCCAGGGAGAGTCTTTGAGTGTATTTACTAATGGAGGCTGTGACTCTTTCAGTTTTAATCCTAACTTTAAAGAAACTGTCCAAGGTGCTGAACCTATTTTGTACTGGATAGTTTCATATAAATTTCAGATTAAACAATCCAGAGGCAATCCACTGGACCACTGTCATTGCCTGGGTCACAGATAGATAGATAGATAGATAGATAGATAGATAGATAGATAGATAGATAGATAGATAGATAGATAGATAGATAGATAGATAGATAGATAGATAGATAGATAGATAGATAGATAGATAGACAGACAGACAGACAGACAGACAGACAGACAGACAGACAGACAGACAGACAGACAGACAGACAGACACTGCGGACTAAAACAACTGGAAAAATTGGCAGTAGCTGAACATTCCCTAAAGGAAGCTGGACATGAAATTCTATTTCAAAATTCTGAAGTACTGCACAACACCAGCAATCATTATGACAGACTGCACAAGGAAGCCATTGAAATCCACAAACACCAGCAGAGCTTCAACAAAAAATAAGAAAGTCTAAAACTCAACAAAGCCTGGCTCCCAGCACTGAAAAATACAGCCTGCAAATGGTCAACAAACTCTACCCAGCCACAAGGACCAGTGATCACTGCACACAAAAGACCAGCTAACACCCATCAGTCAATCAGTCACAGTGACAGATCATCTCACTCCCTTATCACAACAATACACCCACACACAAAAACATGCTGATCACCATAATCACTCAATCTCCAAAAAGGACAAAAGCTGATCCCACAGCTATAAATACTCAACTATCCAACAAACTGCACCAGAGCACAGACAGAGTTCTGACTCCTGTCCTCTGAAGATGCCGGCCACAGAGACTGGCAAAACATTAAGAAGAAAAACCTTAAGAACACGGCCAACAGCCTGGGAAACCCACAACAACTAAACTATTGTTTAGTTTTTCTTATTTTATAAGGTATGAAGGTTCTTTTGTTTTTGTTTTGTTTTAGTTTGGGGTTTTTGCTATTGTTGGTCCACTCATATCAGTCTATGAATCTTGATGCCTTCACAGGCTATTGTTCCAGCTTCTCTGAACCTCTATGTGCCACAACTTTGTTTTGCCCTTTTTCTCTCTTTATGCCCTTGCTCTAGAAGCCTAAACATCCCACGCTGAAACTGAGATGGTTTAATCCTGAAATGGCAAGCACTTTCTCAAACTGTTATACACTGATTTTAAGGAATGCTATACAGGGACGTAGTGGCGCTGTGGGCTAAACCGCAGAAGCCTGTGCTGCAGGGTCAGAAGACCAAGCAGTCGTAAGATCGAATCCATGCTATGGAGTGAGCTCCCGTTGCTTGTCCCTGCTCCCGCCAACCTAGCGGTTCGAAAGCATGCAAATGCAAGTAGATAAATAGGGACTACCTCGGTGGGAAGGTAATAGTGTTCCGTGTCTAAGTTGCACTGGCCAGGTGACCACGGAAGATTGTCTTCGGACAAACGCTGGCTCTATGGCTTGAAAACGGGGATGAGTTCCGCCCCCTAGAGTCAAACACGACTGGATAAAAATTGTCAATTATCAAGATATGTGTCATGCATATCTTGTTATTGTTTGTTGAACCTTTGAAAGTAAACAAGCAGCAACCACAATCAAGTTGGCAGCATACAGAGAAACTAATGGGGGCTACTGCTCTTTTAAAAGTGTTTGCCTATACCCATGCGCTGTACACAGTCAGGAACATTCATTTTATTTATTTATTAGTTACATTTCTGTCCTATCCATCTAGTGGCCAGACACTATTCTGGGCAGCTCACAGCAATTAAAAAACACAACTACTGTACTCACCCCAAGCCACAAAGACATAAATAATGAGATCAAAACCATAACAGAAATAACCCAAAATAAAGTATAAAATAAACTTAGAGGCAATGGCAAATCAGGATCAGGATCCAATTCATGGATCCATAAGGATGTCAAAGGGGTAGGATGTTTCTCAAGGCCTCTTCAAACAATCTGGTTTTTACCTGTTTACTAAAGGACAGAAGGGAGGGAGCCTGGTGTATATCCATAGATAATACATTCCATGGCGCTGTGGCCACCATTGAGAAGGCCTAGTTTGTGATGGTAATTTTCTGGGTGTCTCTAGGGGTGACCACCTGAAACCTGGCTGCACCAGGTGGCCCGGAGGAAAGTCTTAGGGAAAGACAGTCCATCAGTTCATGAGGTAAAATAATGCTGGATTCGGTCAAAGACCCATAGACCCAAACCGCCCGGAGAGTGCTTGTATTGCTATGGGGCGGTATATAAGTCCAATAAATAAATAAATAAATAAATAAATATAAATATAATATAGTCCAGCATGCTCTTTGCACCATGGCCAGCCAGATTCCTATGGGAAACGCATGAATATGATGGAGGTATAAAAGCACCTTGCCCCTCCTGCTCCCTAGCAACAGCTGTACAGAAGCATACTGGCTCAGTTACTGGAGTAGATATATAGACATCCTGGCTGTCAAGTAATATTAATAGGCTTAATTTCCAATCCTCTTTTCAAGTCGTTTACAGGGCACCCCTAGTTAGATTTTGTAGTAGCAAATCCCATAATTTAACTATGCACTCTTTCAAAGCAGAAGTGATCAAGACCTGAAGTCCTAGAAACCTAGCTCTAAGCCAGGTTTTTTTCCAAAGGCAGCAAAACAGTTTTTCCATTCCTTATGGAGATGGTATCCTGCAGAGCCCTATTCAAACAGGGTGCCCTGTACTTTTTAGGAAATATGATTGTAGAATGAAGAATGGTTGCTCACGGCACACATTATCTGTTTCTGCAATTAGCATAGAATTTTTTTCCCTGCAGGATTTATTTGAAGCAGCAGTGTTCATGCCAAGGAAAAGTAACAATGTTTCTTGCTAGGCTTGGAAACACAACTGTGTCATAGCAAGGAGCCTGTTGAAATTCAGATTTAAAAGGCATATTTTCACACCCTTGAGATTCCTTCCTACTGCCCCCTGTGAGGCAACATTCAACATTTCCAATGTGTTTCTGGGCTTTTCTCTGTACAGACGAGTTCATGAAAGGAAATTTTTTAGACATCTTTGATTATGTCTAACCTTTAAAAAAAATGAAGAAGTCAAAGAGCATCTAAGGTAGCTTTTTCTTTGTGGTCAGTTTTACTAATGTTGTGATTATGCGCTATCAAGGTACATCTGATTTGTAGCGACTCTAACAAGGTTTTCAAGGTATGTGATGTTTTTAAGGAGCAAATTTCCATAAACAAGCAGGAATTTAAAGCTAGATTTCCTGAGTCTATCACTTTTACTTACTTACTTACTTACTTACTTACTTACTTACTTACTTACTTACTTACTTACTTACTTACTTACTTACTTACTTACTTACTTACTTACTTACTTACTTACTTACTTACTTACTTACTTACTTAGTCTTTAAAAAGGACCTAAGGTGACTTATATAATTAAAAAACATTAAAACTAAAAACAGTAAGTTATTCAAGTATTGAAGAAGAATTAGTAATTTATTAAAAATGCTAGGTAAAAGCATTACTAAAAACTAGAGATGGAAGCTTCATATTTGTCTCCCAGGGGAGACAAGTACAAAGCTTGCCACCATAGGTGGCAAGTCCAACTGGACCCTCCCCCCCCAACTTGGTGTCCACTTACCACTTCTGGTGAAGGACACAAAGCCATCATCCTTTGTTCTGTGCCAAATGTGGAAGTAGCCTGGCTGGGGCTTCCCCGCCTCCCCGTGCTGCTGACCAATCAGCAACTGAGCAGGGAGGCTTGTCATCCTGCCCCCTTGCTGGATTGGCTAGCAGCACAGGGGGGTGGGGAAACCCGAGCTCAACTACTTCCACAATTGGCACAGTGCGAAGGACAACAGCTGTGTGCACTGCACCACAAGTAGTAAGTGGAGGATCCATTCAGAGGGGTGGGAGGGTCCAATCAGTTTGGCCATCTCTGGTGACAAGCTTTGTATTCGTCTCCCCAGAAGATGAATACAGACCTCCCATCTCTACGAAAAACTGATTTACAAGCAACAAAATATAAACCATCCTGTTTTAAAACCTCTCCTAGCCTCCACAACGGGGGCCACAATAAAGGTCCCCTGGCATATTTGAAGGGGGTTACAGACTGGAAACAGTTCTCCACACACCACCTCATAAGTTTGTTAGGTGGCTTATATAATCCTGATTTGGCCTATATTTCTGTCATATTTTGTTTATGGCTCTGGCCAAAAAAAGGTTGAGAGTAAGCTGCACTACAGCACTGGTTCTTAACCTTGGGTTACTCTGGAGTTTTGGACTGTGACTCCCAGAAGCTGGCTGGGGTTTCTGGGAGTTGCAGTTCAAAAACATCCAAGTAACAAAGGTTAAGAAACACTGCACTACAGCACATCCACAGTTTGCTTCATTTATAGTATCTCCAAACAGAAGAGTAATGCAATTGCCAGAAGCCACTGGCAATGGTGCGGCTAAAAAATATTGTAAATAAAGAAATAAAGAAATATAAAATACTGATATGAATGAGAACATACACATTTTGCACAAATTGCTGTCTTCTTTTTATTTATTTTATTATTTCATCTAATTTCATTGGCTGCATTTACATATCACCTTGACTTTCAAGAAATTGTCCCATCTTTGAAGTGCTTTCTTTAAGGGTCCATTTTGTGACACACACACACAGATACACACACAGAGAGAGAGAGAGAGAGAGAGAGAGTTTTGCATGCATGCAGGAATACTCATACATACTAGGCCCATGATTTTTGCTGATGATGATCTTGGTCCGTTCTCAAACATACAGCTTGTACTGTGTAACAAATTCTAGTCAGTTACAGTGGGCAATGTATGGACTCAGTCAAACATGCATTGTACAGTGTGGGAAACAGTTCAGTGGGTAAAATGAAGGAAGAATGCTACAGCTAAATGTTCCTGAAACATCAGCTGAGAGTTTATGTGATAAAATGTGATGTGACCTTCCTGAGGAGAAAATCTAATATAATACGGTGTTTCCATCTTATTAACAAACATCATAAATTATTAGATTTTCATAAAATGCATTAATGGCTAGGCAGACATTGGTGAGTATTGTATTACTTTAAGTTCCATTTGGATCAAATACACAGCAAAATGAAAAACCATAGATAGTGTGTTTACATCTTTACAAATTGGATTTCCACCATTTATCCTTGACCTGAAAATTTAAAATTGGCTTTGCAGTATATTCCAGTTGAAAGGATGAGTTAAAATCAATGGGTGAAATCTTTGTATCTGTATTTCCCACACTGGTTATGGCAAAATCCATTTTCTACTCACTGGAGAAAATTAAGAGTCAAAGGCTACAACTTACAATGTATATTTTGTTACAAAAAAAATCAAAACCATGTAGTGTTAGAAAGAATGGCCAGGAATCTGTTGCCTTTGTTCCCTGTATATCACTAAGGAGCTACTATCTGGAAAAGTTTCCTCCTCTGCCTAATGGTGAGGTTGATGCTAACTGAAAGGGGCCTTCATCCATATACAGTGGTGCCTCGCTTAGCGAGCGCTCCGTTTAGCGATGAAATCGCTTTGCGACGAACTTTTTGCGATCGCAAAAGTGATCACTTTGCAATGTTCCCTATGGGGGAATTTCACTTTGCAATGATCGGTTCTGCTTCGGGAACCGATCATCGCAAAGCAACCATTTTCGCACAGCTCATTGGCAGTTTCAAAATGGCTGCCATGTAAACAAAATGGCTGCCTGCTGTTTTCTGGGACGGATTCCTTGCTTAAAAGGCACTGAAAATGGCTGCGCTATGGAGAATCTTCGCTGAACGGTGAGTTTTAAGTCCCTAGGAACACATTAATCAGGTTTTAATGCGTTTCTATGGGCTTTTTAATATCGCATCGTGTCGTTTTCGTTCAACAGTGATTTTTGCGGAACAAATTAACATCGTAATGCAAGGCACCACTGTACCTCTTAACTATTACAATTTAAATCATGTTGTTGTTTCATTTTGGAGCCTATTTTGAAATGATAAAGGAGGATTTTTTTAAAAAAACCCTTTAAACATAACTTTTTTCTTTGTGCTAGTGCTTTCTGGAGACCCACTTCATAGTACAATCCTATACATTTCCACTCAGAAGTCTTAAGTTCAATGTGGCATCTTCCCAGATGGAGTTGCAAATCTTTGCTTGGAAGGGAAAATGTATAACTGGATCCACCTACCCACCCCAGCTAAAATGTAGTAATAACTCGCAACCAGTGTAGGCCCACTGAATGAATGGAACTTACATAGATGTTTACCCATCAATCCCCACAGAGTCAATGAGCCTATTTTTAGTTGCAGCTTACTGTGGTTCTTCGCCTATGTGTGCATGCATTAGTGTATATGTAGTTTACCATCTCCTCTTTGAAGTGTAATCCTAACTCAAAGTGCAAAGGCTGTAGGCTGTTAGGAGTAGGCAGAATTCTGTTCTCCCATCAGAATCTTCCTTATGGTGGCAGAAAAGTTCTTGATCTAGCAGAACCTCCTTCTCCTGAACAATCTCAGAGATGTACCAGCTGAGGGATCTGCCAGTAGAAGACTTTTAACAGTGGAGATTTGATAGCAAAGATTGAGAGGGGAGGATCCAAGTTAGGCTGGATGTACCCCTAGGCTGTGAAGGTTTGAATTCAGCACTGCATCAACTGATCTATTGACAACTCAACAGGAACTCAACTCTCTTAGGTAGTTAGGAGTATGCTCTTACGCAGCATTGGTTTTGGATCCTGACTTCAGTCATGTACAGATGCAGATGTCCTGCTTTTCTTGGCATACTGCAGACTTTGCCTTAGTGGTGTTTCAAGGTGAGAACAGAAACCACAGTCTTATGCAGCTAATGACAGCACCATAGCCCTATGCTCAGGACTACATACTAAACTGTTCAGCTTATATGCCATAGCTTTGAGAAACCCTTTTCATCTGGACAGGATAAGGTGTAGAAAGGCTTGGTGTTTTCTACATTCTTTTAAACACTGAGAAATAACAAATTCTTGAATGAATTCAGGTTTCCTTCGCAATAATAGGAACACTATATCAATCATGTTCTGTGTTAAAAAGCTATAATGATTTATGATCATTTATCATCTGACAGTTTCATTTGTTCCTTTGAATTATCTGTGATTTGCAGCAAACTAAAATCTTCAGTAGCTGGATGAGTAAAGGAACGGCTGTTCTACATTGCATGGGCAACTTATGGAACTTGGATTCATTTTGCAGTTCTGCAAGAGTCCTCTTGTTCAATGCAGAGCGATGCAAATAGGTAAGCATCTGACTGGCATCACTCCAGGCTAGGCTTCCATCATTGGAATCAAAAAGAAAAAAAATTTCATAGTACTTTTTCATTCAAGCGCCCAGAACAAAACCTGGTTGGGAATTATTGGCAGACCTTTTGGAACCTCATGAGAAGTGGAGCAATGGAGTGCAAGACTGAGGAGGTGTTCCTTGGGATACTATATAAGTGTTGTGTGGTGTTGTGAAAATCATATACCTCTGGCTACATCAGCCTCGTCTTGCAGGTACAATCTATATACATATGGAAGTTTGCAAATCTTCATTTATTTAAAATATTTTTATCCTGCCGTTCTCCTTAAAAAAGACCAAGGCGGCTTACATCATTAAAAGACATTATTTAAAGCAGTAACTATATAAATACTAAAAAGAATCAAACAAATACCATGCTTTAAAAAACAGTAAATAAAAGTAACACCAAAAACACATTCAAAGCAACAAGGCACAACCATCCATTAAAAAACCCCATTCAGGCAGCCAGTCACTATGGGAATGATTAGATTAAATTGGGTAAAAGCAGTGGTAAAATAGATTTTTTTAAAGCAACAAAAATACAAACCTACAAAAATAAAAACCATCCCATTTTTTAACCCAGCCGTCAGACACCCAGTCACTAAGGGAAAGCCTGCTTGAAGAGAAAAGTCTTTGCCTGCTCACAGAAGGATAGCAAAGATGGGACCATTCTAGCCTCTTGTAGGAGGAAGTTCCGAAGTCTGAGAGCAGTGACAGAGAAGGCCCTCTCCTGTGTCCCCATCAAACACAGCTGTGAAGGTGGTGGGACTGAAGGAAAGGCTTCCCCTGATGATCTTAACACACAGGCAAGCTCATAGTGGAAGACCTTGAGAAAGCTTCAACCAATGCATCTGCCTTTCTAGTTTTGAAAAAAGAGCAGCTGTGGCTCACAGAGATCCCAGGGGAGTAAAGAAGCTTCTGCAGCTTCCCATTGCCACATTCCAAGCTGGACAGATCCCATCACAATGGAATTATTTTACCAGTACCAGAGAGGCAGTATATATGGGAAGCACACAGCACTTCAGTTGCAATTCCTCTCACCTCTTAGCATTGGCTATTTTGGCTAAATCATGGCAGCCAAACATAGGTGAGGGCTAGCCATGGGTATGAATATAAAAATGAATCAGGATATTTGTTAAATATCCCTGATTTGTCAGATATTCGTTGCTTCATATTCTTAGGGTCCATAGACCTCAAGGAATACTAAGCAAAGAATATAACCCTTTTATATCCATCCCTTCATTCCCTATCTGCTTATGCCCCCGCAAATCAGCTGTTCCTTGGGGGTATAAGCAGAGAGGGGTTTTCCCTTCAGGTGTTCTTTTGCTAAGCCGCAAAAGGAGGGGGAAAGGGATCAAAGCAATCTTTCAGTGCTTTGATCCCTTCCCCCTCCTCTTGTTAAGCACCACGTGGAGCTTAGCAAGAAGGGGGAAAGCAGGGATCAAAGCAATCCTGCAGCTCTTTGATCTCTTTTCCCTTCCTCTTTCTAAGCCCCATGTGGGGCTTAGCAAAAGGAGAGGGAAAGGGATCAAAGCAATCCCACAGCCTCGGCTGCACAATCACTTTGATCTCTGCTTTCCCTTTTCTTGCTATGCCCTGGGGCATAGCAAGAGGAGGGAAAGCAAAAGAAAAATGACCCGATGAATGATGAATTGGTTCGTTGCTCGTTGGGTGACTGGAGGGCAATTTGTGTTTCCAAATCTAGTCTATGAAGCAGGTGCTTTGTCCCCATCTCTAGTGAGGGCACAATTAAGTGGTTGTGTTAATGAAAGCAAGCAATTTGTTCAGACTTCCACTGTTATTGATCTCAAGTAGAGATGGGGCCGAATCACCATTTTGGTGATTCTTCTTGCTTCGTGATCCATCAAAGTTGACGAAGCACAAAGATCCTCCCCATGAACTGACAAATCCCGAATCAATTTGTCAGTTTGTTGGTTTTTCTTTTTTAGATAGCCAGAGGCTATCTTAAAAAAAAGCTGGCCCCCACCCCATAGCCTATTCCCCCATAGCCTATTTCTGGTTGAGGAGACACCATCCATCACCACCCACTATGGTGCCCTCCGCAGCCACAGCCTGCTGTAAGCAAGACTGGGTGTCCTTTGCAAAGATGGCAGCTGAGGCTTCTTTTAGGGCAGGGAAGCTGCAGCCACCATCTTTGCAAAGGGCAGCCTGGATTCCCTTAAGGCAGGTTGAGGCTGCCCTTTGCAAAGATAAAACGATCCCTTTTTAAAAATCCCCTTGGTCAACTGGCCATTTAAAGGGAAGCCTGCCTGAAGAGGAAGGCCTGTTTGCTTGCAGAACAACAGCAAAGATGAGGCCAGCCTGGCTTCTCATGGGAGGGATTTCCAAAATCTGGGAGTAGCAGCGCAGAATACCCTCTCCTATCTCCCTCCCAAACGCACCTGTGAGTGTGGTGGGACTGAGAAATCATCTCATGATGATCTTAATGCTCAGATAGGCTCATAAAGGAAGATATAGTCTTTTAGATAACTTGGACCCCAGCCATTTAGGGCCTTATAGGTTAAAACCAGCACTTTGAATTGTACCTAGAAACAGATTGGCAGCCAGTGGAGTTGCTGTAACTGGGAAGTTGCTTATATAATAAGTGGATGCCTATGAGGATAATGTTCACCAAATAATTATTGTTACATATGTGTGCAAGTATCTCTGTGGACTAACTGGGACTCTTTGAGAAGGAGGAGCTACCTAGATTTCAGCATACACATCATTTTACAGGCAACCATCTGTATTTCCACAGAGCACTTTGCTGCTACCGCTTCTTCTTCTTTATGCATTCTGTGAATGGCTGTAAGGTTCTCCGTGTGGATCATGAGTGATCACTCTTAGGTACTTCTGTTTTATTTTTGCAAGCCACCTTCCAAAAATGCATTCCAAATCTAAGACTTAACAGCTTGCTTTGCCAGAAGCAGATTCAAGAAAGCCTTTTTGATCTCTTTCTGTTTATTCTTGTTGCAGAATCTTTTGTAGATATGCTTTAAATCTTCCCTTGAGTCAAATTAAAGGAAAATTCTAGACTGAGATCTGGTGCCCAATTTTTATAAATTCCTGCCATGGTTGTCTAATCCTGTACACTAAAGCTTATCTCTTCCAACACATTTGGGAAACTCAGGTTTATTGTATCATCAAAGTCCCAGGACAAAATATGCATATAATCCTATAAATAAACATTTGTAGAACAAACCATCCCAGTTTTTAACTGGGAGAAACTGTTAAAATTATCAATTGCCCGGCAGTTGAGCACATCTTTTAGTGATTTAAAAATTGTTATAAGCTTTCATGTTGCTTCTGATGAAATCACCAAAGCAACCTGACAGTCGGATGCAGACTGACATCACTTTTCCCACCTTTTAGCAGCAATCTCTGATTATTTTGGTGGTGGTGTTTTGCTATTCCTCTCCTATGTGTTGGCTTCTGTGAATGTACAGAGAGATGACATGAAGGATCAGAGCGTCAGCTGAACTAGCGTGTGGAGGTCTCAACAGTGCTACTTGAAATGTTCATGTTTATGCTACATTAATAATGTAGGCTCTGTATATCCTGTCTTTAAAGTAAAATATGGTTCCTTACAATACAATGTACAAAGGCATATGGGGGTGTACAGCCTTTCTTTGGAAGTCATTGGAATATCTTATTAGGGCATCTAGTTGCATGTATATGATTCTCCAGCCTTTAGGAAACACTTCTGTTTTTCAAACATTTGAGAGCACTGATGTTTTTTTCATAATCTAACCTGGAGATATGGAAAACCCAGACAGCTGGTAACTCTGAGAAAGGGAGTTACGATATTAATGCCACAGTTCTATGAATGTACACCTACCACCTGCCTTGGAAATGATAGTGAACTCAGAGTCAACATGCTAAGGACTGCATTGTAAAAATAGAACAGCAGTAGAGATGGATCAGGGCAAACAGTGGTATTTTTAGTGTATCTTCGCTAGATAATCATAACAGGTTCATTCCACTCCCATGACTGCATCCTATGGCATCCTGGGATCTCTCATGTGATAAGGTACTTGGGATTCTCACCTGTAGTTCAAGAGTTGGCACTTGAGCTCCCTGGCAGACAATTCTACATACCAAGTTACACATCCTAGGGCTCTGGCCATTGGCCTTGGTGCTTCACAGGGTTCTATTTTTTTCCCTCTCATACACCTACATGTAGCTTGTCCAGCCACATCACTGAATTCCATGCATAGAACATGATGACTATAGTGGGTGCCAGCAAGCTTTCATGTTAGACATGGAATAAGGCTCTAGATAATTGGGACCTCAGTCTCAGTGGGGTTTCCTGTTCTAGATGCCCACACACCAGTATTGATTTTACCAAAATATTTTACCACACCTTTCTCCTAAAAAAGGACCCAAGGCAGCTTACATAATTAAAAAGACCAATTTAAAACTAAAAAACGATAATTTGTTTGAATCGCAAAAAGAATGAAATAAACATTAAATTCAAAATATTAGATAAAAGTGTTACTAAAATAGATTTAAAAGCAACAAAAATACAAACCTTCCCATTTTTCAACACACACCCCCAGACAGTCACTAAGGGAAAGCCTGCCTGAAGAGAAAGTTCTTTGTCTGCTTGCAGAAGGACAGCAAAGATCAGGTCAATCTGGCTTCTTGTGGGAGGCAGTTCCAGAGTCTGGGAGCAAAGACAGAGAAGATCCTCTCCTGGGTCACAACCAAATGCACCTGTGAAGGTGGTAGGGCTGAAAGAAAGGCTTCCCCTGATGATTTAAGCACACAGGCAAGCTCATAATGGGAGATGCATTCTTTGAGATAGCTTGGACCCAGTCGGGATATAAGTAAAACGTGTGTCACCATGGCCAGATCAGACATCTTCAGGAATGGGCATAGCTGGTGCACTAGTTTTAACTATAGAGATGCACTCTTGGCTACTGCTGAAACCCGGGCATCCAGGTTGAGAGATGCATCCGGGAGCACACTCAAGCTGTGCTCATGTGTTTTCAGGGGAAGTGTAACTCCATCCAGTAAAGGCTGAATCCCAGTTCCCTGATCTGCCTTTCAACTGACCAGGAGCACCTCTGTCTTGTCTAGTTTAAGTTTCAGTTCATTTCGCACTCACCCAGTCCATTACTGACACTAGACACGGATCTAGAACCAAAACAGCTTCTTTGAATTGAAATGGAAAGGAGAGATAGAGTTGGGTAGCATCAATGTACTGATGACACTGAACCCCCAGACTCCAATCAACCTCTCCCAAAGATTTCAGTGCTGGGAGCAGCTGTATGGCCATGTTCTGCCTTAATCAAATGAAGCCACTTTATTGGAGCCTAGGAGGTAGCTTCAGTTATCAAGTTATAAGTTCAGAAGAATTATCTGTTTTTGTTCTATTTCTGAGCTAGTTGTTTATATTGGAACTCCTAGAATCCTCCCATTAGTATCCTCTACTGGCAAAGGAATTCTGGGAGTTGTAGTCCTCTAAATAGTGCATACAATATTTAAACAACAGTAATCTTTGGACTACAGAGCTGGAAGGGACCCCATGGATCATCGAGTCCAGCCCCCATCAAGGAGGCCCAGTGGGGGAATCGAACTCCCAAACTCTGGCTCCAGAGCCAGAGAACTAAACCACTGAGCTATCCAGCAAAATTTAGGTTTTCAAGTAGACTAGTGGTAACTGTTACACGGGACAGTTATGACAGCAACCAGATTCTGTAGAACAGTGGTCCTTCAATACAATGGACATTGAGCATTTTGGCAGATGCCAATTTATGCAGTATCAAGATGCCATTTTTATACCCACTTGGCAGCTTGTAGTTGTGCATTAAAGGGGTAAAATTAAAATCACAGCTTAGCAAGAAACTCTTGTAGTAGCCCTGTAGGAAAATAATCAGGAAGTATGTGTGAGGCTAGTGGTGTGTATGTGTGTGTGTGTGGGGGGGTGGATTTATGTAAGAAGCCATCAACATGTTTGCTTTCTAGTGAATGTTAGGAGACCTTTATCAATTGACACTCTGCTGAAGCCAAATAAAGGTTGTGTAGGCCAAAGCTTGGTGACTGAGGAAAATCAAGCTGTTCCACCTTCTCTACTATGCTACAGATAAATCAAGAAACACATAAAATCAGAACATGAAAAATTGGGCTACCACATTCCAAATCCCCCATGTAGGATGGATAGTGGCCACACTGCCTTGAACTGGTAGGCAAAAAAGGATTTTTTTTATTTTTTTTTTTTGGTGGAGGAAGAAAGTGAAAAGTGATAAAAAGAAAAAAGCACACTGCTTTCAGTGCACATGGCAATGCATCACCACCAGCTTCAACAGCATGGATAGAAACGCACTGACCTTTCTCATCCTATATAAGTGCCGTGCTTTAAGACAGCAAGAAAGGTTCCCAGGGCTGCACAATGGGCTAACATACCTAACGGCAAGTAGAGGTTTGATCTAAAAGAAGAGTTAAGCATGCAGGGTAGCTTCAGGGTAGGCTAAAATATCCAGGAGCAATCTCTAGCACAGTCTGATTTATGGCGATACCTGCAGATTCTAATCCCTTTTGAAAAGAACAAATATTGAGTAAATGCTAAACACATGTTTCAGGGCATAGCCTGATAGCAGATGATAACACAGCAATTTTACTAAAGATCTCCTGAGTGGGGAAAAGTGTCTTTGAAATATGTTTTATTCTTCTGAAAATAAGGAAGGCTAAAAACATTAAAAGAAAAAGTGAGGAGTGTGCCACGGAGCTCTGTAGCTCTGGAATGGCAGTAGATCATACACAGCTTGCAAACTGCATGAGGACTCTGGTCACCCATTTTTGCAACTGCTGCAGACCTCCTTAGTCCCTTGAAAAAAAATTGTCATAGTTAAAAGATGGAGACTTCTGCTCCAACAAGCAGGTTTCCAGATAGGGTTGTTTCTTAATTCAACAGCACAAAGGGAAGTAGACAGATTTTTTTTTCCTGATGCAGTTGCAAGCATGTTTACAGGGAAGATGGCTCTGGATTGAATATATGTATGGAACACGTATATAGAATAAATCAGGCAGCACAGTTCTTGCCACTGGCTGTGACAATATTGTATTTTAAGTCCTTTAGAACATGTTGTTCACCTGCGTTAAATAGATTCCATGGAGAGGCAATGGATTGTTGATTTCCTTCACCCTTTACAAGATAAACAATAATGAAGTGGACCTTTTGTTCACAAAAAGAGATACTGCTTAGTTCTGTTTTGACAAGTGCTTCTTTGAAAAATGTGTGCTTTAAAAGAAACTTGTGAACTTTGCTAGTTTATTTATATGAGTTATTTCAGCTTGTTCTCTGGAAACACTGGGGAAAATGTCTTTCTGCATTTTCAACAAGACAGCATTAGTGACAAAGCTAGTGGTGATGCATTGTCATGTGCACTGAAGAGTGTGAAAACATAACGAGTCACTGATAAGTATCCCTAGGACTGTATCCTCATTATTTTAATGTTCTGTTCCATAATCACTTTGAATTTCCCCCTATTAAGCTACTTGATTAGCAAAGCAATAAATACTGAAATAAACACTTATTTGGTTGTTGTGGGTTTTTCGGGCTCTTTGGCCGTGTTCTGAAGGTTGTTCTTCCTAATGTTTCGCCAGTCTCTGTGGCCGGCATCTTCAGAGTACAGGAGTAGCACTCTGTGCTCTGGTGCAGTTTGTTTGGGAGTTGAGTATTTATAAGTTATTTGGTTTTTGCACTGCAAAATGGAATGGGAAAAACAGTTGTTAATTGTTGTCAGCAAGAACCAGTGTCATTCCATTTTGTCCCATCACATTGACTCAAGTTCTCTTCACATGTCTCATAATCTCATGTTGTGAATGTGATTAGACCAGATTGCCAAGCTCCAAAGAACTTTGGATTTCTGAAAAATCTGGGTTGTTGCTAATACGTAGAGACTACATGTGAACAGAATCCTTCTCCAATTTAAGAGCCCTTGCTTTGATCTTAGGTTATACACTACTTGCTTGCAATGAGACAATTCATGCACAACCGAAAATTGAAGCAGAGACTTTTTAATTATGTGCAATTTGCTACTGACTACACCTGCTACACCAGTGCAACCATGCAACAGGATACTGGCCAGTATATTATTGCTGTCACATTCCCGGGGGGTTACAACAGCCGAAATCCGATAAACCAGTCCAGGGTCAAGAATACCAAGAATGCAAAGCCAATGTCCATAAATAAACTCACAGAAGAAAGTCCAGTGTCAAAGTCCAGAGTCCAATACACAGCATAGTCCAGAGTCAGAGTCCAAAGTCCAATACCGGCGTAGTTCAAGGGCAGAGTCCAGAGCCAGGAACACAATACAAGAAACATGGATGCAAGCCAAGGTTTTGACTCCTTGCTTCCACAGAATTTCTGGCTTCACTGGAGGCTGTTTTATAGTAAAACAGCTCCTTGAGCTGCTGCAAAGCTTTCTATCCTGTTAATACTCAGGACTAGATGCACATAGGTTTCTGTGGACAGCCTTTGAGCGATCCTCTGATCTTCTGGTCCTAAGTCTTTCCCGAAGCCTGCCCCAAAGCCTGTCTGCTGTGGAAAGAGAATCTGGAGGCGGTTCAGGTGTTTCTGATCTCTCCACATTCTCTTCAGCCACAGTTAACCCTTCCGGTTCCAGGTCTTCGAAAGCACTCATGACAATTGCAAACTATTGTAAGGGACATAGTGGCAATGTGGGTTAAACCACAGAAGCCTCTGTGCTGCAAGGTCAGAAGACCAGCAGTCGTAAGATCGAATCCACATGACAGAGTGAGCTCCCATCGCTTGTTCCAGCTCCTGCCAACCTAGCAGTTTGAAAGCATGCAAAAATGTGAGTAGGTAAATAGGTACCACCTTGGTGGGTAGGTAATGGCATTCTGTTTCTAGGTGTACTGGTCACGTGACCATGGAAACTGTCTTCAGACAAACACTGGCTCTATGGCTTGGAAACGGGGATGAGCACCACGCCCTAGAGTTGGACATGACTGGACTAAATGTCAAGGGGAACCTTTACCTTTACTATTGTAAGGCAAACTATTTTGAGAGTGATTAGATGTAGAAGGAACAATCGAAAGCCACTAGAGTTACAGAACACCTGTTCCTCATTTATTGATCTGGCATTTTGGTTCTTTTCCTTGGGTAGGTTCTGATTATGAGGAGTCTCACAACAAGCATTTGCATTTTTACTGCTATACAATGGCTAAATAGAAAGGAGTAATCCCTGGGCAGTTATACAAAAGAAGAAACTGCAACGTGGCCCTTATTATCAATCTCCACTGCTATTGCCTCTTGTAGGCGTATAGTTCTTTTGTACAAAGCTTCTTTGTACATTCTTTTCACTTCCAACAACTTCACTGCAACTTTGTTTTGGGTCTATTAATAATATGCCCTTTCAATGTATGTTTTGATGGGTCTGAGCAACTCTGAACCAGTTAGTTCCCAATGCTTCTGAGTAACTAGTGACTTCAATCTGACCTAAACTACAGCCATAGGAATAGAGAGGATATCTTTTGTAATACTTTCAAACGCTCATTTCATAGAAGCTCTTTAAAGGGCACCTTTGATGTATGGGCTTCAGGTTAACAGATTTCTTTCATGTTTTGTGAACGGACTTTTATTGTTGTGTGAATTCAAAGTGGATGAAGGAATGCCATAGAATAAAGCAACTTTGCATTTTTTAGCTTGATGTTCAGAAATCTAAGCAGGCAAATTCAGCCATGAATAGCACTAAGTATAAACATCAGCACTGCAGACAGAATGTTTGTTTTTAAGAAGATGGATACTATTATATGAATGTGTCTTAAATCATATAACATGATAGGATAGGATGTTATACCTATAACACTCATGACATATATATCCATATATAGCAAATGTACTTGACTTGTGCTCACTATGAATCAATCAAAGAAAGTTATGTGTTCACATCAAGACAGTGCTAGGAGGCCAGACTTATAGCTGAATAAATATCAATTTATTTAATTAATTTATATTATTTTATGCCACCTTTCTCCGGAACCCAAGGTGGCATATAACAACTAAAACTAAACCTCTCACTTCTCCATGGATCCTGTTCACATTCTCAGGCTGTACATGTTGAAATGTATTTATTATAAAAGAGAAGCCAAAGTTGCATAAACAGGACCCGCATCAACTATAGCATCTAAGTCAGAGTGGATCTGAGCAACCTTCTCTGCAAATTCCAACTGCAATAGAGATTTCATTGCACAGGGTGGATGGGCACGAGCGTAACATGTTTTGGATCCATTTGGGCTTCTTGGCTTGCCATTATCTACCAACAATGCCCACATGTGGTGAAAACAAATTAACTAAATTCTAATATTCTAAATTGTACTCATTTGGTAGAGGGATCATAGTTTAGGAGACCTGCACATGCTCCAAATATGGAAGGTCAGAGGTTAAATCCCTGTCATCTCCAGTTAAAAGACCCTGCCCACACCAGGGGAAGAAATAAAAGAGCAAGTGTTCATTCCTCTTAACTATCCAAAGTATTCTAGCTTTTTAGGTATTTTTAGATATGTTCACATGCCATTGGAGTGATAAGGGTGTATAATGTGAACATAGTATGAACAGTATGCACTAATAGCATGTAATGACCTTTTGCAGTGTATATTTTTGTTCTTAGGCTTTATAGAGGACATGGAATGCTAGAACATTCTTCTGTTATTCTAGTTTATGAATAACAGTTGCATAAATCTGTTCCAAAGCTGAATATGGAAATACTGGAACACAAACAGTATTTTATGAGGACTGTGTAAGTCAAAATGATACACTATAAAATGTTGGAATCAGTGCAGAAAAGTAAGTGTGTGTGTGATCCTTTGCTGGAGAGGCGATGCCTGAGAGGAAAAAAAAAAACATAAGAATTTCAGGAAAAGATTGTATTGTTGTTTTAAAGGACATGTTTTCAATTTTTAAACAAAATTGGAAAGTGGTGAAAACAGAAAAAATACTATGGTAAAACATTATATCTTTCACAATGAGTGGAATATTTTTTTTATTCCTTCAGAATGCCAGAAATTAGATAGTATTGCTCATAGGTGCTGCTGTCTTCATGAGAGGGTGTACAGGGTAACCTTCTCTGCTTGCAGACTGCTGCTCACATATTTTGGTGACCTTTGTTGCAGTTTGGTAGAGACTAGAGATGTGCACCAACCCCCAGTTTGACAGTTTGTGGCTTTCTTTTTGGCTGGACAAGTGTATAGTGAGCCTCACCTCCTCCAACAAGTACCCACTTGGAGGCAGTGCCCTGGCTTCCCTGCCCTGCCTTCTCCAAATGCTACCTCAGAGTGGGCACTGGCTGGAGGAGGCAGGGCTGGGAACCACCAAAAACCAGTCTGACCAAAAACGAACTGGCACAAACCACCAAATCGTCGATTCATGCCCATCTTTAGTAGAGACAGATACAATAAAAGTAGAACAGTATCTGTCGAGATAATATCTTGTGTTGTTATGTGCTGTCAACTCATAGCAACCCTAACCGGGCTTTTGAGGTAAGTGAGATATTTAAAGAGTGCTCTTACAATTTCCACACCCCCAGTAAGTTTCTCTGGCTGAGAAATAATTCATACCTGGGTATCCAGATTCCTAGTCCATCACTGAATCGCCTACACCACATTTGCTATTTTATAACTATGTAGAAATAGTTCTCTCTCTTACTTGTGTGGACCATTTCACCTAATTTCTCCCAGGCAATGAAAAATTCTCCAGTACGTTTAGATGGGATTCACCATTAGCAGTAATTATAGTATTACTTTGTTATTTTCCTCCCAAAATTTTGGTGGTTTTGCCCTGTCGCTGCAAGTAAGAGATGGCACTTGTGTTTGGAGTCTGACCACCTTTCTGCTTCTCCCTCAGTGCCTTCTATCTACCATCATTTAAGATGATGGTTCAAAAACCCATGTGCATGTGTGCGCACACACATAAGTGTTCTCAGAGCCATATGAAGAAATTCTGAGTTGAGTTTGTTAGATTTCCATCATCTTTCGTATTAATTTTGTTCTGTTTCTGTTATTTCTTGAGACAAATCACATTTTATTAACTTTGTGAAAAACTATTTGTGCTTGTTTTTAAATGGAAAAAAATATTTGGCTTTTTTTGTGCATTTAATTTTAAATTAAAAACAGAAACTAGTATTCTGTTGCCTAAGTGCAGAGTGAAAAGAAATGTATGCATTCTCCTGTCTCTAGCAGGTTGCTTCCCTGTTGCATGACAACTTGAATGACTAATCTCATAACCAGGGCAAGAGCAGGCATGTGACAAAATCAGGAGGGGATGTTTAGGTAATTTCAAGCATTTAGGCAATGAGACATGAGCTTGAATTTTCTGTCAAAAGTGGGGGTTTGGCGATAGCAGAGGAGATGTGGGAAAGTATGGAGATTTACCAAAAATCTAAAAGGGAGTGCCTGTCTCATTGTCAGGTTCCTTTTTTAAAGGTGATTATTTTCCAGCTCACTCTTAACACTGAAAGTGACCAAAGTTGTTGCATCAGATTTTTATTTCTGTTACATATTCCTTGTAAGAGCTGCCCAAACATCCTGAAAAGGTCTCATGGGAGGATTTCCATTATTACATCTTCCCCTGAAATAAATAGGAAGTTATGAGGGGTGGGGGTAAGTGTGAGCTGCCAACTGTCACACAGAAGACTTGGCAATAAAGATATACACACAAACTCCTCCATCAAGATAGAAGTGAGGTAACCATAACAATGCTAGACATGACCGGGAAGATTTTCTTGACGTTTCTCAGTTTTGGAAACTATTTTTGAAGGAAATTTCTTTTACTATAAAATTGACTGAGACGTTTGAAATTTTCATGAGAGAAATTTTTGACACAGCACTGCCATTTTGTTATGGAAACAATTTCATTGGTTCCCTACTTCTCAAATAGCAAAAATACTCACATGCTTTGGTAGCACTGGAAGCAGGAGTCTACTCCTCTTTCTTTCGTATGGGATATATTCATTATTTTGCTTTTAATGGATTATGGGCTTGTTATGCATTACTGCTCTGACTGGGTCTTTTGGAGTACTTGGTTTATCATCTCTCAGAGTGGTATTTATTTCTTTTTAATATTTGTATACTTATTGTTTTAGCTTTAATATTGTTGTTTAATGATGTAATCTGCCTCTCTATATTCATTGTTGTTTGCTTTAAATATTGTCCATTAATGATGTCAACTACCACTGTATACTCATTGTTTTCAGTTTATATATTGTCGTTCAATAATGTAAGCTGCCTTCAGTCCTTTTTAAAGAGAAAGACTTGGTAACAATATATTTAAAAAATAAATTCTTTTTTAAAAAGTTCCAAATAGCACAATTTAGAGTGCTAATTAAGATGTGAATGAACAATTCTTTGTTGATAAAACAATTACACAAGTTTAAATTTGATATGAAAATAAATATTGTGTATATTTCAATTCCCCCCCAAATTTCTGCCCCCCTCCCACTTTCAAAGGTGGACATGGGGAGGGGGGACTTTCAAAGTTTCTGGAAATTTTACACCATTATTTCTGACCTACTTATAGTTTTTGAGCAGAGCTTAGAAAAGTAAATTTTTGGATTACATTTGCCAGAATCCTCCTGCCAGAATAGGCACTGGCCATGCTGACTAGGGGAACTTTATGAGTTGTAGCTTCTAAAGAGTAATTTTTTTTCAGATTCATTTGTCGACCCAATTAGAGATAGGAAATTATTGTCACCATAGCTGGCTGGGCCCTTTGGACCCTCTCCCCAGAACTGGCCAGTCCACTTACTGCTCGCCACATGGCACACATGCTTGTCATTGTTGTGCATGGAAGTAGCCCGGACAGAGCTGCCCCACCTCCCTGTGCTGCTGACCACTCAGCAGCTGAACAGGGAGACTTGTCATCCCACTTCTTTGCCAGAGTGGTCAGCAGCACAGGGGACGGGACAGCACTGGTCAGGCTACTTCCATGACTGGCACAGTGTGGACCAAGACCGCTGTGTGCGCTGCGCAGTGAACGGTAAGTGGACTGGCCAGTTCTGGTCCAATATGGCCACCTGTGGTGGCGATATTGATATTCATATTTCAGGGAGACAACTATGAATATCCCATCTCTAGACCCAACCCATTCTTTCAGACACATCCAGTTACCTGTAGTCTATCTCATTCCATCTTTTACTCTCACTCTCGCTCACCCTCATGCATGCACGCATGCACGCACGGGCGCGCACACACACACACACACACAAAGAAAAATGTCTACAAAGGAAGCTAAAATGCAAGTTAATTGAAAGACACAGTACCCCCTTCTGTTGCACAGCAAGTCGATTGCAATTTGTTTAAAACGAAGCCACAGAGCCACAACAGAAGTGTTTACTGGTTAAGTAGTAGGCATTGCATAACAATACCACTGATTTGACTTTAAAATAATAATGCACATTTTGTAAACTAAAAACTATGCCTAAATAATAATGCACATTTTGTAAACTAAAACCTATGCCTTTGTAGGAAACAACAGGGCTATAGTAGGGAAGAAAGTACAAGAATTTTTAATAGTATGTACAAACAGGTCATTGTACGGATACAATATGCCCTTCCCTAACATTTACTTCATAACAGCTAGTTACATTCTGCTAGCTTTTGAGCAGTATTTTTACTGCAGAAATCACTGCCAGCTCTCCACAAATATGTGCAATTTTATTTGTTAAATGAAAGACAAACAATTGGGCAATGCTGTTTCCCCATTTCTATAAAATGTATTATTTAAATTTTGGTACTTTCCTGAGCATCAATCTTGAAACCAGCTGGAAGATGTTTCTTGAGATCAATTAGTTTTGTAACAAAATGCTTAGTCATACACTTGACATATGCCAAAATATTAAAATGTAACATTATGAGAGGCTTTCATACAGATCTTTACCTAAAAATGTCCACTGTATCATCTGGTACAGAGGCAAAGTACTGAAAGAAGAAAATAATAGAATAATAACAACGTTCAAAGTTATTCAGAACTGCATCCTTAGAGATGTAATATTTATGCAATCTGGACATGCCATACTATCTTATGCTATGGAGAGTCCCAACGTCAACACTATGGATGCAGTGAATACTTGGAAAAGTTGTTGTCCTTGACACATCCCATCAAAAGAGCAGCAATCATCATAAGATATTTTTGTTTGCTGCTACACAAGCCATCTGCAAAACAATATCTAAAAAAAGATACAAGGTTTCATTTTGCATGAAAAACCTTGTATTTTGTGCAAAATGCAAGGCTTGCTATGAAAAATACAAGTTTTTGTGCACAAAATTGACAAATATCTCTCTCACTTCTAAATATGAGGCTCCTATGATATCCTCTTTGTGTAAGTTTTTTTTAAAACAACAACAACAACAACAACAACCCTTTATTAGCATCATAAGCTATCATTGAATCTTCAACTAACTTTAAGCCAGTGAGAGTAACAAGCCAAAACATCCACCTTGGTCTGTTCCATATAGAAGGGTTTCACAGTTATGGTGAAGTATTTTGTTTTTATACTGGAAGTCCATCATTGAATTCTGCCCTTTGTCTGTGATCCTGTTTCCTAACCCTTCCATTGAGATCAGCTGTCTTATTATATCATTTTTTCCCCAGCATTTCCCCCCAAACATATTTTAGCACCATTCAGTCATGAATTAAGCATTCTGAATCAGTGTGTCAGAGGGGGAAGCATGCTATCCCCTGGAAAACCTTTGCCTTGTGCAAAGAGTTTACCCAGACAGTGCAAACAGTCCAGTTCAGAAAGTTGCTCTCCATGTGTACAATGGGAGAGGTAAATACTTTGTGCAAGGCAAAGACTTTCCAGGACTCCAAATCAAGTGGAAAGCTTCCATGGTATAGTGCAGTGGTCCCCAACCTTTTTGTGACTGCAGACCGGCTGAGCCTCTGAAGGAGGCAGGGCACTCCCCCCCCCATGCTTGTGCGGGTGTGCTTTCTCTTTCGGGCACATGCGCAAAGCGGTGGGGGAGCACGCACATGCCTACCAGTGCTGGTGTGGATGCTCTCTCACCTCTTTGCGTGGGTGCTCAGGTGTGTGTGTGAAGGGGTGGGGCGCACTCACGCCGGTGCTGGCACACGCATGCAAAGCAGGTGTGGGGAGGGGAGTGCATGCGGGGGGGCAGGAGATCTGTCTTCACAGCTCAGTCTGGCTCAGGCCACGGACTGGCACCAGGCCGTGGACCGGGGGTTGATGACCTCTGGTGTAGTGGATGCTCTCCTCTTCAGATCCTTTATCCTTCAATGTGTACAACATGATGGAACTGGAGCTGGGGTGCAGGGTTAACATACTCCCTCTTCTTAGTATGCTGAATTAAGGACTGAATTGAGCTTACATCTTGACTGGCTCACTTGCCTTTTTATAATGTTAAAAAAAAAACCCTGAAACTGTTTCACAGAATGTAACTACTTTTCTATCTTTTTGTGTTTCCCTAGTGCATTTAAATAGTCATTCCATTAGCAAATTTGTCCATATTCTTTGTCTCCAACTTTCCATAGATGATTCACAATTTGGTTTCCAATTATCTGTAATTTCATTTTCTATGCCTGCTATGGTTTCCTTCAAAGACTGACAGAAAACCTAATTGTGGTGTTTGATCAATTAGTACTATGTTATTTTAGAACTTTCTTAAAAGACTTGTTTCATAGAGAGCTATAACATCACAACCCCACCAGATGCCGAACACTGTAGTCGTTATATTGCAGTGGAAACAGTAAATGTGACTTCATGTAAGTACCATCTGTGTATTAATTTTGATGGGTTGGTTCCAGAGTTTTATTCTACCAGTGGGAGAAGCCCATAAGCAGAATCTCTGCCAAGAAGGCGTCTACTGACTGACAGAGGTGGAAGTAATTTTTGCTGACAACCTGCACTTTCTACAGACTTCACTGCCACCTCCATCAACTCTCTTAAACGGATGTGCACATGAAGTGAGAGTCGCCAGAGATTGCCCCCTCCCCCTTTCAGTCTGTAGAAGAGCTCTGCTGGGTCAAAAGATTCCCACTCGTGGAAGGAACCCTTTGTTAGAGGACCCAGCTCAATATATTTTCCAGTAGTTTTGTAATGATTGATTTTTATGTTTGTTTGTACCAAATTGCTTCCCACTGTTTTGTTTCTACTGCAGTCCCCAAACTGTGTTCCCAAAATTACAGAACTGGATGATTCAGTGGACATAATACATATAGGTTTGTGAAATGATGGCCAGAATCCAAGTAAATATTTACAAATGTGTAACCCCACTGGCATAACTCAGAGTGGTGAATTAGCTGGAACTGCTGGATAGCTCAGTGGTTTAGGCATCTGGCTGTGGGTTGGGTCTTCGATTCCCCACTGTGCCTCCTTGACAGGGCTAGACTTGATGATCCATATGGCCCCTTTCAGCTATGCAGTTCTAAGATAGTATAAGTTCCTGGTTTACTTCTTAATAGCATATCTAAGATATTCCAATACACTTATATAGGCATAAATATTCACTTGGATGATGGCCCATGCCTTTTTCAATAAAGTCTACTTTATATTATTACATTTTCAAGTTATCTATTTATTTACAATATTATGCCCATGTGACCTCACTACTTGATTTGTTAGCTATAGACTTGTTCCAAAATATATTTTTGTTTGATTTGAATCCAATTTATTATTAACCTCCCCTTGATCAATCCATTGTAATGATGATTTGTGATTTTGAGGGTTGTTCATTTGCAATAATTTGGCTATTAAAACAAAAATATAGGAAAATAGTACTGCAGCTGGCCCATTTCTGTTGAGACACTGAAACAAAACAAAACAAAAAATCCACCATGGAGGATAGTTTTGAGCATTCTTATTATTATAATTGGGGTGGGGTTTTTTCTGGGAGGGGGAGATTTTAAAAATTAAGGATGTCCTCCAGTTATGGACTTTGGGAATGAAACTGTTTATATTTAGTGAGTTGTGGATAAGTGTGATACACAAACATAATCAAACACAGTATATTCCCATACTGCACTTATGAAACTGTGGGAACCAGGCTCTTAAGGAAAGGTCTCAAAATAGCAGCGCCACATAAACATTGCATGATTTCTCCTGTGCTTCCTGTTGCTCTTGTTCTACTATTTAGGCAATTTACTTATGTTTTCCAGTTCATTCCTGTGAAGTTAGAAAAGGAGGGTACCAAATTTTCTTTCACTGATTCTGATCAATCCTATAGATCTGAAGCTATACTTTGGGAGGCTAAATTACTTGAATCTTTAGATAGTGGAGTGAACAAGTGGAATTTCCTGGGTGATCAGTATACCTGCCAAATGTTCTGGAAATGGTTCACTGAAGCGGTAATATATTAACTTCAATTTAACTAGGTTGTAAGTCTAGATGGAAGTTAATACTCCTTGCATTTTGTCCAAAATGTATTACAGAAACTCTATCAGCCAGACTGTCCAGTTTCCCAGCTATAATTTGTAAAAATCTCAAAAAACAAAACAAAAAACCCAAACAAATAAAAACCAAAGTGTGCTGCTCATATAGCACCCCATAGCACTTAAAACACTATCTAGGGGGTTTACAAGTTAATTATGCAGGCTACACATAGCCCCCCCCCCCAGCCCCAGCAAGCTGGGTACTCATTTTACCAACCTCAGAAGGATAGAAGCCTGGGTCAATCATGAGCTGGCTACCTGAGATAAAACTCTGGGCACAGTTTTGGCTGCAGTGCAGCAGTTTAACCACTGCGTCACAAGGAAATGGTTTATAATGGTTGAATATCTGACTGATCAGCAAACACTGCTTCTCAAATAATTTCACTTTCACATATGGAATCCTGTGTTTCTCAAATGGACAAAGAGATGTCCTAGAACCAGGAGAAACATCTTTGGCTCACAATTCTGGAAAAACAACTTCCTATGAGATACACGAGGAATAAGGGAGTGTCAAACACGAGTTCTGCTGAAGATGGAAGTCTTTCAAGTATCTTCTCCTCAAGCACCTTTTTTTATTTGACTAGCAACCTCTGTGCCAGCCAATCCTAAGAGAATATCTGAGGAAAATGAGAGGGAAAAACATAGTTGGATTAATTCCATGCTCTGCCCATTCAAAAAAGAGAGAATATCTTTTCCTCACCTTGTTATTTATTTATTAATCCCTCCCTTTCTCCAGTGAGCTCATGCCAAATTATATGTCTATCCTCTTTCTACTTCATTGACAAAACAAATACATCTGGTTGAAAAAGGTGACTGGCCATCATCCTCCCATGTGTTTCATGGGTCTTTGAGGATCTGCCTTTGATTCTCACAACTTCATGTCTAAAAGTTTTAACACTGTATACAGTATTGACATAGAATTGGACTATGAATTTAATTAGACTGTTGTCTGCACAACACAGTGCTGCCTAAGTGGCACATGAAGCAGGGTGCAGCCTGGTAATTACAGTATAAATTGCAGCAATAAAACAAAATTCCTAGCTGCTTTTTAGAAATATATGCATCTATTTTTTAAAAAAGAACTCTGACAGGTATACTTACAACATGGACCAGGCTGTACACTGAAAACATCAGCATAGCAATGGCTATGCAGCTGAATAAACCCATGGATTAAAGGATTGCTGTGAAACAACCTCCTGTACATTAATTCAAGCTGTGTTGCTTCAAGCTGAAAAAGGAAATTCCAGACATGTAGTTGCCTAAGGCCAGAGTCAGTCTGAACCAGAACTTGTGAGGAAGAGGTTATAGAAAAGTCAGTGAAAAGAAAAACAGACATATTGGGATGATTGACCAGCTAATGTTGAGTTGCTCAAAGACACCATTGTTCCTGGTGGTCAGCTTGAAAGCTGGAATCCAGACTTTAACCCCAACAGAAGCAGTCAACAGTATTTGAAGAAAGGAGCCAGTGGCATACTGAGGTAATCTTAGATTCTGGACAGAATGGTGAGAGGGATACTGTCTAGGTAGTGTTTTGTATTACTTCACTTATTCCAAATATGACAAGAAAACTCTTTAAGGGTTTGGGTCCTCCTTCTGGTGGAGCCTTGCTGACATGCACTGTAAAGTTCTACTCAGAAAGTGCAGTTAGCATTTGAGTCAGCCTCATAGGCAGGTATTTGGTAGCCACTTACTTGAGGAAATCAAGACTTCTTCAGTCAAACACCCTTAGCCAAATATGAAGATGTAAGGAAGCACTGTTTGGAAGAAAGCAATCGAGGAAATAGATCTAGGGGAAAATGGACTGGAGAAAATTTGGCACTCCATATGCTTTGGCCTTCAATGCCTAGAAATGCCAGCTGGCATGGCCAACAGTAAGAGGTTGTGAGAGAGGCATTCTGAAACTTTAAGAAGGCCAAAGGTTTTCCCTATACAGAGAAAGAAGGTAGTGCATATGGCTTTGATTGAGTATGGGTTTTCTGTTGTAAAAACAAAGCAAGATATTTTGGTAGTTTGCAGGTTCCAAATACGTGGATAAAAGTTTAAATAATAGGCAAATTGCTGTATCTCAGAACCAGCCTCTTTAGACACACAATCTCTCCTTGCCTAATGACAGGAATTTTGTTGTTCCAGTGAGTGCAGGTGTGGTGCCTGATGACAAGATGTCAATGGAGCAGGGAATGTACCTCTGATTGTTTCCTAGTCCATGAAGAGTATGGAACAGATATTCCAATACCTGTAGACATTCAGTAGACATCTAATTAAATAATTTTCAGCTAGTAAGCCTTTTCCTGAGCAGAATCAGGTAGCTTCCATTGATCGAGGAAATGTAGTAAGTTTTGTGTACTTTTAGGCAACAGAAGTTGGAACACAAATTATCGCTTCACTTACTTTGTGCTTTTCCATCTCTGCTGCCCATCTGGCAAAAAATTATAATCTATTCCATCTATAGCAAGGAAATATCCATTAGAACTTTGTTTTACAGTCATCAACACTGTAAAGGTTTGATTTATATATTTCCTAATATTTCCCAGATTCAGTTTTTCAGACCCGCCCGTCTTGTGCCATTTTGTATCTCTTCTGTGTCCTGTTGTGTAACTATTCTTCCCACCTGCTCCCTATGCCTTATTTTGACATTCCTACAGTATTTTCACCACAATAGCACTTAAGAATGCTGGGTGCGTGCTAATCCTTCTGACACAGCTGACAATGGCTGTAAGCATCCTTAGGCAGCTGGCCACTGATTTGGAATACAGGCATCGAAGTGACAGCAGCAGCTGCATTCATCCAGTCTCAGCCTCAGACAGATTTGAGGGTGGAAATTGCAGTGGAGCATTTGTTGATATAATCTGAGTTTGCAGCACCATTTGGGAAAAAGAAAGCTATTTCTTTTCACTGAGATAAGAGCCAAACCAAAGAAGACATTTGTAAGAAACTCTCCCTGTCTCTCAAGGACATGGTTGGACAAGCCAGGCAAATGTAGGCCCCAAACTTAGAAGTGTGCCTCATTTGACTGAGAGTTGACAGCCTCTATTACTCAATCTAATATTAAACAGCTAGGAGCAGGAATCAGAGAAAAAGCACACAGTTAAAATAACTTCAGGGTATTGAATCGTCAGTTTGAAGGTCCAGTTCCTCCCTTAGAGTGTGTGCCTACCCCACATACCTGCAGCTGTGATGTCTTTTTTCTTGGAGAAACCAGTGACAGCTGAACTCTGTCATGTCCCTTCTTCCTTTGCAAGCTGCTTTCAGGGAATTGTTTTTGGGGTTTAAATTCCCAATAAGCCAAATTCCCTTGCCTACGTCAGTGTGTAGAGAGCTGAGAGAGAGATGGGTGCTCTCAGTTGGTCTGAGGACCAGTTTGCCTTCAGTATGAGGGCTACAGTTCCACACGAGAGGGACTAGAGGAGTAAAGGTGTGACCAGAGAGCATAATTTGAGTAATTAATTTTTTTTCTTTTAAAAATAATAGCTTTGATTAATGGAAAAAATTGGTTAACTAAAAAAGGGTGATTAAACTGGAGAACAAAACCCTTGTACCCTATAATAGCCAAATTAAATTACACACACAGACACAGCGAGAGAGAGAGAGAGAGAGAGCGCAAATTTCCCCACCCCACCCCCAGTCTACAAGGGGACTTTCAAAACAATTGTATAACAATAGTCAAATCATGCATCAAATACCAATGCAAAAATGTGCTCTTGATCTGAGGTACTATATAACTTCAAAAAAATACTTTTTGTGTTGTATTTTCTTTATGTCCAAGCATACTTCTTCATATCCTGAACACACTCCTTTACTGCATTGAGTCCTGGATTCTTTGTGCACAACATGAAAGGAAGCTGAACACCTTCCATATGCGTTGCCTCCGACACATTTTTGGTATCACCTGGCAGGACAAAGTTCCAAATAGAGTAGTCTTGGAACAAGCTGAAATTGTTAACATGTATACATTACTAAAACAGTGACGTATACTTTGGCTCGGGCATGTCGTGAGAATGGCTGATGGTCAGATTCCAAAAGATTTCCTGTATGGCGAATTAGTGCAGGGAAAGCACCCCAGAGGGAGACCACAGCTGCGATACAAGGACATCTGCAAGTGGGATCTGAAGGCCTTAGGAATGGACCTCAACAGATGGGAAACCTTGACATCTAAGCATTCAGCCTGGAGGCAGGCATTGCAGCACGGCCTCTCCCAATTTGAAGAAACCCTTGTCCAGCAGGCCGAGACAAAGAGGCAGTCACGAAAGCAACAAAATCAGGGAGCTGGACAGGGGACAGATTACATTTGTCTTCAGTGTGGAAGGGATTGTCACTCTCGAATTGGCCTTCTCAGCCACACTAAATGCAGTTCCAAGCTGCCCATACAGAGCACATTACCATAGTCTTCCGAGACTGAAGGATGCCTAACTAACTAACTTCTTCACATTGGTAAAGCTTCATGGGAGAAGATTGTTGATGTAATAGTATATACAATCACATGAAGTTTGCATTATCTAATATTTTCTGAAAGCTACAAGTGTAGATGAACTTCACTGACATACAGTAGAAAAAGAACCTTCTTTTTCTCTCAACCTTGCATAGACATGGAAGAGATTGACATTGGGACCTTTTGTATACAAAGCATTTGGTCTACCACAGACACAGAGCTGTAGTCCTTCCATTGTTTATATACGAAGAGACCTTGAACTAAACGATGGTTCAGTTAAGTCCTTTCAAAAAACAGTGGAATCATTCCTGCAGCCTGCAATGTCCTATACTCAGGTGGACAACATGGGTTCTGTGGTAGGATATAATCCAGTAATTTGATATTTTTGTTTATTTGGTTGGTTGGTTGGTTTTGGTAGAAGAGAATGGGAAAATGTGGGAAAGTTTTCTCTAGCCTACCAAACTGTGCTCACGACCTGGGGTTCAAATACCAGGTAGCCGGCTCAAGGCTGACTCAGCCTTCCATCCTTGCGAGGTCGGTAAAATGAGTACCCAGCTTGCTGGGGGGGGGGCAATGTATAGCCTGCATAATTAAAAACTGTAAACTGCCCGGAGAGTGCTTGTAGCGCTATGGGGCGGTATATAAGTCCAATAAATAAATAAATAAATAAATATTTCTGGACTATTCTGAGTTACTGATTACAATTAATCAAACCTTGAAGGAAAGAGGATTGCCAGAAACATGAGTAAATTAAAAATGGATGCCTGCTAGTACCTCTAGCAGGGCCTCACTTGACTTTGAACACCTCTGCACTTGAACCAACTCCACAAGTAAATTCACAAAGCTTCCAATTTTTGCACTCAGTCCTGAACGCTTAGACTTCCTGTTACTTCTCCCTCCTTTTGTAGAATGCCTTTATTCACTACCAAATATCTATGCAGTGAGAATAAAGTTGTCACATGGCACACTGCTGCTCCATACTGGAACTTTTCAATTTAGATAAGGCTTAGAATGAAAATTCAAACTTCATGAATTTAACCAATTTGAAAGTCTTCCTTTCCTTGAATATTTGCGTCATGCTGAGATTTGACTTTATAGAATTGCATTCCCACCATGCCCCCCTCCTCCCTCATTTTAAATAAAAAGTTATGTGAATCCAATATAAGTATGAAATGCAAGGCTTGAGTCGGAAAGATTTGAGCGGGTTTTAAATGAAAGAAAATGAGTTTGCCCCATGCCTGCAAAAGTCAGGTCTAAATCATAGGGTTTATAAGGGATACCAATTATCCTCCCCTGACCTTTGAGCTTCTATTTCGTTCTTAAAGTTTGTCACCCATTGCTCGAAAGGCTTCCTGTCATTTAGGGTTTTCTATTCGTATAGGAGATTGCAAGTTCAAAGCCTTCCTTTAAAGTAAGAAGTGTTGCCTGGGGAATGCCTCTCTTTAATGTTTGCCATGTCATGGCTTGCAAATGGCAGTGTGACTTTGAAGGATTTTATACTGCTGCAAAGATACTTCTTTTGAAGATAGACAAGAAGGGGTTTCCTGGGATGATATCGTGGTGGAACTCTCTCAAATACTATGACACATCAGTAGAAATCTGATGTGTTCTGATGTGCCTATTGGTTCACATGGGAGTAGGTGCCCATATGTCTTGAAAAATATGGAAGTATTCAAAAGAAGCTTTAAAAAACAGCCAACTATGTGTTGAGTATGAGTCCGAAGTTTAAGACTACTTCCAGTCCCACTCGGGAGTGGAGCACAAGTCTTCCCATCCATGGTTGTTCTGGGTTTTTCGGGCTCTTTGGCCGTGTTCTGAAGGTTGTTCTTCCTGACGTTTTGCCAGTCTCTGTGGCCGGCATCTTCAGAGGACAGCAACCTTCCCATCCATGTTTGTTTCCATATTGGGCAGGCTATATCGAGCAGCTATTTTTGAGGTTACCTAGTGTGGTGTAGTGAATAGAGTGGCAGACTAGGACTTTGGGGACCTGAGTTCAAGTCCCTGCTCAGACTTGGAAACTCACTGGAATGGGAGACAGCACTGGTAAAACCACTCCTTAAATATCTCACTTTTCTTGATAGCCTTATTAGGTCAAATGCAACTTGTCAGCACATAACACACCTACCGAGTGGTGCCTGAATGAAAAGAAAACCTCAATCCAATCCCCACACATATCATTCAATCAAAGATATACGGAGGTACCTTCTTCAGACCCTTAGTCCCTTTAGCCCAGTCTGGCAGCAGCTGTCTACTGGAGATGCCAGCAACTGGATCTAGGAACCTGTACATGCAAAGTATATATTTTGTCACAGAGATAATTGAAACAGTTCTTATGGTCCCATAACCTGTAGAACAGTCTAAGGATGGAGAAATGTGGAACAGATTTAAAGGGTGTAAATATAGGAGGGGGAGAGATGAGATCATCCCAACATGTACAACCAATCATCCATTTGTACCATCCTGAATTTTGCCCCAAAGCAGGGTCATCTCTTACCATTATGTACTTCTCTTCCTTCCCAAAGATTTTCCACACAGGTAGCCAAGTGTGTGCACACACTTTTCCTTTTCCTTTCTGTATCTATCAACTGAATGGAAAACTACTTCCTTTCAAAGTTTTTTAACAGTGATTATGGTAGAGACTGTTTTCTGTGTTGATTCTACTCTGAGACCTGTGGGAAATGTAAGATAATCAAATCACTATGCTGACAAAATTCCCCCTTTATGTCATGCTATTGCAGATTCTAAAGAAGGATTTAATTGAATGAATCTCATTATTTACTATAGCATCATTTGTAACTAAAATGATCACCTGCTTTACAAAATGGTAACATTATTCATATGGCTGTTGCTGCTGCATTTAGAGTCTTGGATGGCAAAAGGATTCAAGCAATAACAATAACACAATAAACCATAACAATAACAATCACAGATTAGTAGAGGAAAGAGTAGTAGAGGAAAGAGGGAAAGCCTGAATGGTTATATCAAAAGAAGCAGAGAAAAATTACTTAAAACAGTGAAAATGGAAAACATACAAAACAATAGAAACAAAGGCTTAACATAAGAAACAACAATTTGAAGATAAACAGCTAGAAAAATAAATAAATACCTTAGAAATATTAATGGAAAATGAGATACTAATTTAACTTGGACATGGCTAAACCTAGGAACTATCAAGAAAGAAAGCAGAGCCCTGACCTTTGCTGCACAAGAACAAGCACTCCAAACAAATGTGATGAAAGCTAAGATCCAACGAATTAGTTTAAGCAATAAATGTCATAGCTGCCAAGAAAAAACTGAAACACTCAGACCTCATCTGTGAATGTTCAAAGGTTGTGCAGACAGGCTACAAAGCTGGAAATGACAGAGTTGCAAAATTAATACACTAGTCATTACATTAAAAAATATAATCTGCCAGTATCCAAGAAACCATGGGACCATTGGCTAAAGAAGGTGTCAGAAAATGATCAAGTCAAGATCTTGTGAGACTATAGGATTCAAATGGACAGACGCCTTGAAGTATAATGCACCAGGAATAGCAGCAATAGAACAAAGAAATGTCTGGATAATTGCCAATACAATTCCAGAGGATAATAACCTTTGAATAATAACATTTGAACTGCAGAGCTGGAAGGGATCCTATGGATCGTCGAGCCCAGCCCCTCTCAAGTACAGTGGGGAATTGAACTCCCACAGCCAGAGATGTAAGCCACTGAGCTATCTAGCAGTGCCAGAGTCAAAGATAAAGGACCGGTAAAATTAACAAAATACAGGGACCTGGCAATATAAATAACTTGCTTCTGGATGAAACACAAGCAGATTCAACGTAAGCAGCAGATATATATTTTAATGTATTTACTTGAACATTTTCCTCTTGCTGATTCCAGTAATCCAATACTTTTATTTTGTCCTTTGCTTCTCCCCCCCCCCCACTTGCTGGCTGTCTAGTTGCCCCTGCAATATCTGGATCATCTTTTCATGTTCATTTTTCAAGTACTTGATGATTCTGATCATGACAAGCAGCAACATCCTTTCTCTCCTTTCTTCCCCATTCTTCTTTCCTTCTGAAAGGACATACACTTGTGGAAAGGACTGTGCTCACAACTGAAGCATAAAAGCACCCAGAAGCACAAAGAAGGCTGAAAATACTAGAAACAATACAAGCTGCCAAAAACTAGATTATGGCAATAATTTCTTTTTCCATAGGCAATTCTACTCTCAGGAGACATGCTTTGGGATTTCTAACAAAAAGGGGAAAAATAGAAAAGCACAATGGAAGGATTGGTGGATGAAATGTGTGAGGATAGAAGGCTTCAGAAGCTTCCAAAGAGTTTATAAGGTCCAAAAGTGATGCATTTTCTATTGAAGAGGCAATGACAAAAAGGCCTTTGAGACAACTGGAGCTGTCAAGGTGACAATAGATTTTAACATGGCAAATGCTACTATGGTCTCTTATACTGCCACAGCTTTCTGTTTCTAAGAAAATCTTGTGACAGTGACAAGTTCATGATTTTTTTCTGCCATGACTTTTTTTTTCAATCTCATGAACAGATCTCCAATAGATAAGAAAAAATGGCTATGTGAGCGAGAATACAGAATCAGTGAGCAGGAAAGACACTGAGGAACTGACCAACTTCCATCAGTCTTAGTTAGCACAGCCCATAGTGGAGTGCCATGGGATTTACAACCCAACTACATTTAGAAAGCCATGACTCTGCTCCAAACCGGAAGAGACCCTAGACTCCTCACATGGAACAGATCTCTGTCAAAAATCATTTCTGAGTTCTCATCCGATACCACAAACAAACTTCTAATTTCACTCTGATCAGGGGAACTGGAACTCACTTTAGACTTTTTGTATGAAAAGTAAGATTCTCAAGAGGCCAAATACAGCATTTGAAAGATTCCAAAAATTAATCTAATCAACTGTACAGATTATTCATCCTTTTCCAAAAAAGATAATATTTTTCTCCTAGCTATAGAACGGTTCACTGTGTACACAAGTACAATAGTCTACATCAATATAATGGAAATGTCAATATAATCAGTGTTTCATTGTGAGCAGTCATCTTCTTTCCTTAAGCTGTTTTTTAAATTTACAGGGTTTTTAAAAATAAAAATAAGACACATATCTGCTAATTAAATCTACGTTCTTGAAAATGTATTTGTAAATTAGAACAATTTTCTGTGCTGTAAAATTTTTGAAGAAGAGTAAGAAATGCTCGTTTCTGTTCGGTACAGTCTTATTAGTTTCATCTAAATTAAATTCTGGATGAGAAAGTTGATGTCTAAGTAATTGCAGTAAGTTAAAACAAGTGTAATACCCAGTCTTTTCCTATCATTAGCTTCTCACTGAAGAATAAATAGGTCATGTTCACTTATTCTGTATTTGCGAAGGCTTTCACAGCCAGGATCTAATGGTTGTTGTGGGTTTTTCGGGCTCTTTGGCCGTGTTCTGAAGGTTGTTCTTCCTAATGTTTCACCAATCTCTGTGGCCGGCATATTCAGAGGACAGCAAGCTGTGCTCTGGTGTAGTTTGCTTGTGAGTGGAGTATTTATGGCTGTGAGATAGGCTTTTGTCCTTTTCTGGAGATGGGTGATTATTGTGTCTTGTTGAGGGTGTATTGTTGTGATAAGGAGCAGAGATTATCTGTCACTGTGATTGATGGGTGTCATTATCTGGTCTTTTGTGTCTAGTGATCCCTGGTCCTTGTGGCTGGGTAGAGTTCCTTGACATTTTGCATGCTGCTCCTTATTAAAACAATACACCCACAACAAGACACACTAATCACCCATCCCCAGAAAAGGACAAAAGCCTATCTCACAGCCATAAATACTCCACTCACAAGCAAACTACACCAGAGCACGGAGTGCTGTCCTCTGAAGGTGCCGGCCGCAGAGACAGGTGAAATGTAAGGAAGAACAACCTTCAGAACACGGCCAAAGAGCCTGAAAAACCCACAGCAACCTTCACTTATTCTGTAATGCAATTTGAACTTTTTAAAGTATGAATTGCCAGTATTTGTTTGTTTGTTTGTTTGTTTGTTTGTTTGTTTATTTAATTTATACCCCACCTATCTGGTCGGTGAGGACCACTCTAGGCGGCTAGTATCAAAGACTTAGCCATTAATATGGAAATGTATTTACTTAGATATGACTTCTCTTGATTTGAATATAGCTCACCTTTAAGCAAGATCTTTTAAGACCATAGTGAGCAAATGTGTCCACAATTTTATGTATCATTTACCAAAAGTATTAAAATATTAGTGACTGTGTTTTTTTTAAAAAAACAAGCTTTTATTATTTCTCTTCATCCACAAAAACACAGAACATGGTACTCTATTCTTTAATAAACAAATAAATAAACAAACAAAGCAAGCAAACAAACAAAGCAAACAAACAAACAAACAACCACACCACTTAGCAATATAGCCTGGTAACACAAAGAAGGGATTTGTGACGGTGGACCTTCTGGCTAGATGTAAGAATACATTACCTTTAATGTCTCTGAAACTAGATTCCCTGATGTCACTGATTCTTGCTCTGCCCATAATGCCCTTAACTACTTGCCATACAGATTGTCACTATCCTGTTCTGCATTTCCACATGCCTGCCAGCAGCAGTTAAAAAAACATGGATCAGAAGCCTTAAAATTCACAACTTGATGGCAGCAGTCTGTGCAGCAACATGTTGCTACATGTTACAACCACAGAGAGGATCTATTGCTATCCAGAGGTCATTTTAGGAGGATCTCCATGGCTATTGTAAGCAACATATGCTCCAATAATGAACTTCTAAAAGTGTTCTCAAGAGCTGAACTGTCTCTCAAAACAGCACTTATTACTGGGAGACAGTGCTCTTCTCATCATCCAGCTATCGCCCATCATTTCAGTACTTAAACAACTACATAAATATTTATTTGTTTAATATACAGTGATGCCTCACTTAGCGATGTTAATCCATGCAGCAAAAATCGCTGCTAAGCGATTTCATCGCTAAGCGATATTAAAAAGCCCATAGAAACACATTAAAATGCCATTAATGCATTCCTATGGGCTTAAAAACTAACCTTAAGCGAAAATTCTCCATGGGGCGGCCATTTTCAGTGCCTCTAAAGCGAGGAAACACAACGGACGGCCATTTTGATTACCCGGTGGCCATTTTGGAACCGCTGATCAGCTGGCCGAAAATGGGAGCTTTGTGATGATTGCTTCCCTGCGATCATCACAAAGCGAATTTTCCCCATAGGGACCATCGCTAAGCGATCGTGAAATGAGATTGCAAAAACATCGTCGCAAAGCAATTTCTTAGTTAAACGGAGCGATCGCTATGCGAGGCACCACTGTACTGCCTATCTGGCCAGAGGCCACTCTGAGTGGGTGACAACAGAATAAAACAATAATCTATAATTATAATAAGGGAACATTAAATTAAATTGGCATAAACTTCAGAATAGTATAAAAGAACAGACACATACTAAGCATTACAGTTTAAAATAGAGGTCATTTAGGCATTTAGTAAAAATATTCAAGATAGCTGTGGTCAAATAACTTTGCAACTCACAAGTGCCCTGTGTTCTGTTGGCAGAGCCGTCTGAAAGGCTTGTCTATGTAACCAAGTTTTTAAAAGTTTCTTAAAGGCCACTAGCAAAGAGGCCAGGTGAATATTGGGTGGAGGTTAGTTACAGAGAAGAGGTACAACTCCCAAGAAGGCCCAGTTCCTGGTCTTCTCCCTTCAGGTCTTTCTTGAGGCCAACATCCTCAAGCACCCAGCCGGGGATGTACAAGTAAACTGGCCTAATCCCATTGGAAGAAGGCATTCTGCCAGGTATTGAGGTTCTAGACTGTTTAAGCATTTATTTGTTCGCATCATCACCTTGAAGCTGGCATGGAAATGGACAGGTAACCAGTGTAAGGCAGGAGAAATATGTTGGCATCTAGTTACTTCACTCAACAATCTGGCTATGTGCTGGAGTTTCTGTATCTGAATGTGAAGCATGGGACAAATTGCTTTCCTGCATTCTGCCTTGAAAGGCCCTGCATGCACCAAGCCCAATACAGTGGGCCGATGGATCACAAGGAAGCAAACAAAATAACCCATCTAAAGGAACAAACAGCCCATGCTACTTCTAGTTGTTCATACAAAACAAGGTGAAAGATGTCCTTTCCATTGCTGAACAGTTCACTAAAAGCACTGGTGAAAATGGACAATTTCCTTTGAGACCAATGACCCCCCCCAAAAAAAATTCACCACTGCTTTGTAACAACTCATACCACGCAGTACATTTTTCAGAATTAGCCCTTTCATTGTGCAAGGACAAATCATGTATGAATGCACAACCTTAATTCAGAGGCAAGTAGATTGTAAATAAAGTGAAACACTTGACATTTTAAACTGACTTTACACAGCTAAGTAGGATGCAAAGACAAGATCCAGAGCCACTACACAAAACAGTGAATGAGTTCTGGGAACTGAAATTGGCTTTCATAAATGATAGATGACACATCTTCCTTATCTAGCAAGCTCACTGTTGTTACTCTGGTCACAAAGAAGAGAAAAGATCAAAGTATAGCAAAGGTTCATCCCTCAGACTTCACTAGGGAAGAGCAAGAAAAAGGAAAATACAAAATGTCTGAAACCAGAAGCGATGCCTCTGAAATGCTGGATGCCAAAGAGGTCGATAAGGATAAAGGTTGCATGTGCTGGAAATAAAAGATATTGCTTTTCTTCTTGTAATGTCACAAAAGTGCCTATCAGGATTAGCCTTTTCAGAGGGTAGGATTTGATTTGTTAGCAAACTGTTTCTTTTTAATCCCATGTTTTCTCTGTTCTTAATTTTTCTTCCCCTTCGTTTTGTGCTCCCTGAAACTGCTGAATGCCATCTTCTCTCAAATCATTTCAGGCCTCTGGAAGCAACGGAAAAGTAAAATGCCCACATGGGATTCGGTGTGAAAGGGGATAATCCTTCCTTAGGAACTCTATTTCTGTTAGTGCACAGATTCTAATGAGGCATGGAAAATAATTCAAGGACACAGTCAATAAAGTATTTTAGGAGGTCAGAGGTGATAACTAAGTGACACATGTTTCTCATGAGCTTATCTATCTATCTATCTATCTATCTATCTATCTATCTATCTATCTATCTATCTATCTATCTATCTATCTATCTATCTATCTATCTATCTATCTATCTATCTATCTATCTGTCTGTCTGTCTGTCTGTCTGTCTGTCTGTCTGTCTGTCTGTCTGTCTATCTATCTATCTATCTATCTATCTATCTATCTATCTATCTAATTTATACCCCACCCATCTAGACCGAAGTCTAAGCTTACTGGTAGCAAACCTAAACCAAAATGCATATCAGAAGCTGCCCAGATTTATCAGTAATTTTAATATCAATCCATATTAATCATTGCACTAAGAATAACTTTTCATTCCTAGCAATACATGCAATTTATTACTGGCATCACTATCCAAAGAAGAAAGTGAAAAATGCAGTGACAGTTTCTCCAGATCCCACCTGCATTCTGTGTAGAGATGGAGGCATTTGTATAAGAATACAAATACCCCTGCACAGGTGGATATAACGAGGGTCCAGCCCCATGAGGCCAGATGGCCCAGTCACTGATCTGCTGCTGCCGTGCGCTTTGCGGAGCTTTCCAGTGGATCTGAAGAGCGCATTCGGCTTGCTGCTCCTGGCAGGAAAGGGGACGAGAAGCCTCTCTGCTAGGTCGAAGAGTGGCAAGCCGAATGTGTGCTTCAGAACCATTGGAAGCCTCCACGACACCTGCAGCAGCGGCGGATCAGTGAGTGGACCATCTGGCCCCATGGGGCTGGGCCCTTGTTATGTTGACCTGTACGGGGTATTCATATTCGTATATGAATACCCCCATCTCTAATTCTGTATTTTCATCAGTATTAGGTTAGGAGACTTCATTTTATAATTCCTGCATGGGATCCCTGTTTATTTTTCATGCAAGATTTTAACTGTGTGTATTTTAGCCACTTCTATCTTTAAAATGTATGCAGTGGTGGATTTAATAAATAACTCTGGAAAAGTTTCATGAGGGAATTATGGCTTATGGAGTCGACAGGAAATTAACATCTGCAAAGTAGTCAAAGGGTTACTGTCAAGTTGGTAAAATCTGTTAAGTACTCTTGTTGAGCGGCCTAGGCAGGAGTGATTTGGGAGAAGTGTAACACCAGTGCGCCATCCCAAGATAAGTCAGTGGGAGGGAATGTCATGACCTTGGTTCGGCTGGGGGAATGGCATTCTGTTGATGAGTAGCAGTTGCCCCTGGAAGGTGGTTAATTGGCCTTGGCTAATATCGCTGGTTGGTGGACCTTTACAACAGTGACCTGCAAGCTGATGAGATTTAAGGAAGATGGTTAGTTAGCTTAGTTTCACCTTCCAACTTGGATGATCCCCAGGATTTAGCAAGCTCATGTTTATGCTACTCACTATGAAGAACTCTGTACATACCTGTAAGTATAGCTTAGAGAGTCATCTTTTCTTTATTTTCCATGGGGATACTTTCATCAGGCCTTGAGCTCTGTAAGATCTGCTTATGGTACCAAATTATTTTTATTTTATTTTTTATTTTGGTACTCACTGCTGAACTAATGGAACTTTTTATTTTATGCTTTGTCATTTTTTTTCTTTTTAATAAAATATAAACTTTCATTTATGCTTTGGTTTATTCAGATAGCTGAAAGTACTTTATCCAGTGTCTGAGAGTGCTCAGAGATCTTGAAGCATTTTGGGTTACTGTAAGTTCTGTGCAGGGCTGGCTTGCACTTAACAGCAACAACCTGCTTGTGTGTGTTTATTCCTTGAGCACCTGGGAGTGGGAGACTCAGAGTGTGCTAAGGAAGGCACAGGCCTCAGGAGGTTTTTCCCCAACATGTGTACGTTGACTTCATGGACATAACTCAGCCGGGCAAAAAAGGCAGTGTGACTGAATGGTCAGAGGATCCCTTCTAAGTTTACTTCTGAGTAAACTGAGGTCTCCCTCACAAATTTTATAAGATAAAACCAGCGCAAACTAGTAGGTATGTCAGTTCCAGTAAGTAGTAACAAACTTGAAAGATCTAACTAAGCATTCCAATCTCTCAGAACATCAAGGGTATAGCCGATCTATAGCTATATCTAGTGCAACCACTTTAAACCTTCCCACATTACTTGAAAGTGTCATTGGAAATTTAGAATGATGAAAGCTATGGGAGGAGGGAGATGTTAAACATTTTTAAATGAACGTGTTCTTCCATATTTTGAATGTCTTCCAAGAAGATCTGTACTAAATTCTTGGCCCAAACAAAATCCATCATAACTCTTGTCTGCCCAGGTATATGTCAGAGTCAACTTAAAGACACACTTACTATTATATCAATATGCTTGGTCTAGAAGCCCAGGCTGCATCACAGATTCCTAGATTGTTTAGACTCCTACATGCAGTAGAAACATTCTCACAGGTAGACTAAATTTTATATGGTACAAACATATACACGTACCTACATTGGATCATTTTCAGGTCAAATCAGTCGCAGCACTAGAACAACCAACAGATGTTCTTTAGCGGAATAATATGCTTGCAAACACCAAAACCTCTTCCTTAGTTATTAGATGGCAATTAATCCGACAGGAAATCCTCTTGCACCCACACTGGAGACCAGACAGACTACCAAATGAACATACAGGAACTTAAATAAAGCCTCTTGAATTCCCCTACATGGTTGAAAGCCAGCTTACAATTTTGAATTTTTCGCAGTTTAATAAATGTGTCACCTTGCCTTGCCTTTGAATTGTGTACAAGGACCACACAGCTTTTCTTCTTTTTTAAGAGATGTTCCAAAAATGGAGAGACCATCATTCACATGCTTTGATACTCTTCTCTGGCAGGAATAATGAAACATGTCCGTTTTGTCCTAGATAATACAATGGATTTCTCTTGCAATTTTCTGCTTGGATATTCACTTTTAAAACGGGATGCAGGGAAGGCACACAGATTTCGACTTCTGTGATCAGGCACATTGTCTTACAGAGCTGGAAGCCCCTTATCTGGCCAATGGTGGGCAGAGGATCTCCTGGACTGAGTCTTGTAAAAGAGAAAGTTGCATTTAAGACACAAGATGGAAATATCTGAGACTGAATATTTGGTTCACATTCTTATAACTGCATAACTTAATTATACGAGAGGATATGAAAACACATCCTTTATCTTTTGTGTATTTGATTTGCTTGTTTTTGTACACTTACATTTGTGGGTTAATTATGTATTGTAATATCAACATATATATCTTATTGCTGAGGGTGGAGAGAAATATAAAGGGAGTGGGTGAATTTGGGCTAATAATTTATATTATGCCTCTGTATTACAACTAATAAAAACTTTAAAAAGAAAGAAATGGGTGCATGGAATGTTTACTACGTATGCTGCAACCCTTGCAAATACATACATTGCTGAGGAAAGGTGTGGTTTTTCTCAAAACAAATCCTTGTAGGTGCGAAGTTTTATCAAAAATGACAAAACCATTGAAATTCTTCCTGCCTCTGTTTCATTCATTTCATTCTTTATGAAATGAATGAAACCCAAGTTCCTGCCACTATTTCAATCAGAAGGAGAAAAAAGCTAGAGAAAGAATCTGTTTCCCATCCCGAGCCTTCAAAATTCTGAGTAATGTGATCCCCCCCCCCTTTTTTAGGGTTTATTAATTGCAGGTCATTAGCAGCAATACAGTACAATTTGGTTTCAATTGATTCTTTACTGAAGGTGACAACTATAAATGTCTTCTTTCCTTCTCCCTCTCCTTATCTTCACAATGTCTGTGAGGGCTGAATATTAGAGGCAAGACTAAGATGCCTCACTTTTAATGTGTTCCAAAGACCGCACACACATACAATGTATTATTTATTTTACTTATTTATCTGTCGTCTCTGAGATTCCCTGTATTAATGCATGGAGAATAGGGATGTGCACTAGCTTCAAAGAAAAGTATCCAAACCAGTTATGCATTTCTCCAGTTGCTGGAGAGTTTGTTCATGACCCCTACAAACCACTGAAGTTTGTTCCAATCTTGTGGGGATAGAGTGGAGGGCGGAGAAGTTAAACATATTGAAATTTAAAAACAAAAGCAAGCTTCCGTGGTGGTTAGGGAAGGGAAGAAGGAAAATTCCAGTAGTTTTGCCTACCCAATGAACGTCCACCAAATTTCCAAAGTTGATGGGACTGTGCATGTTTCCCATTCAATTTGCATCGTGCCTGATTCAGAGACAGGTGTTTAGCATTTCCCAGCCCCACCTCCTCCAGCAGACACCCAACTCAGAGGTAGCACCCAGAGGAGCCATGGTAGGGAAGCTCGGGCGCTGCCTCTCTGAGTGGGTGCCGCCAGAGGAGGCGGGCCTGGGAAGTGCCTAACACCTGTCCAGCCAATAAATGAACCAGCATGAACTGCTGAACCAGTGGCTTGTGCCCATCTCTAGTGTAAACCATGCTTGGTGTGTGCCAGTCCTGATTCATGTGAGAACAACTGTAATAGGGAAACACGTGCAAAAACATTCACGGAACCTTTTCTTTTTTTATATTCTTCAAAATAAAATTTGGGTGTAATTACTAAGGCCTCCATTCATTGTTATGGTCGAGCTAGAATAGGCACATTAAATTGATAGGACTTTGATAACTCAGCCTTGTTGCAATTGCTATTGTTTCTGTAGGTCTACTATACAATGCAGGAAATGCTCCAGGACTGGGACAGTCTGATTTGCATTATTTTCCAATGATGACATCACATACAAGTCAATGTGAATTAGGTTGTAGCTTTCCCCCCTCAATGCCATTAGGTCTTCTGCTTTTTTGGAATTGAATGTATTTGCATCATTTCAGTGTTGCCATTTGAATCAATGTCAAGGGAATTGTAGTTGTATTTAAAGCCATTCCAGCCATCTCCAACAGCAGAGAGAGAAGTAGGGCAGCTAAGAAACTGGCTGCTATTTGAACCCTCTCCTTCCCAAATCTGTTGCCTGTGTTTGCTTTCATCTCCCTTCCCTTCCCTTCTTTCTTTGCAAGGCTCGCCATCTTAGCACTAGGGCAGCTAGGTGATGAAAGGGAAAAAAAAGAAGACAAAGAAGAAAGAGGACTCAGCAAAGAAATAGAAGAAAGTCATCAATCAGCCCTGTTTACAGCTTGTTAAAACTAATATGCTCATTTCTTACTGCTCCTAAGAGCATATATATACAGTATGTTCAGAGTTCTCTCTGTTCATGCATAAAGAATAGCTCTGCTCCAACCATGCCTGCTGCCAATCTGGAAGGCCAGAGCAGCTTATTTACAGCTTAACAAGTCTTTTGAGCACCAATTTCCTCCTCCCTCTCTGTTGACTCCTTTGGTCAGGTGAAGTGAATTAACCTGAAGAAACCTGATTTCCCGGTGCAACTTCACAAAGGATCCATTCACATTTTTCTTTGCTGTGTAGGCTGTACTCTGAGACAGGCTGTTGGTCACAGTCTGACTGATAAGAAGGAGCCTCTTAATGGTTTCAACAGTTATAGAATCATGTTGATTCAGTGCTTCTTTTAATGTGCTGATCTGCTTGTTTTAATGCTTCTGCTTGTTGTGGTTTTAGCTGCATCTGTTTTTCCAATGGATGTTGTAAGATACTTTGGTACCTTGTAAGGGATAAAGGCAGGATGAAAATTTATTACAAGAATAATACTATAGTACAGTATATTTTTATCCAAATATTTTGACTTTCACATTTTACAGGTTAGCACTAGAGATGCCAGTTCCATCTGAAATTTACATGCATCTGAGGTGACCATTATCCTATGAAGATGCAGGGCATCGAGTCTACTTAAGTCTACAGACTGCCCAAACACATGGCATTTCTAGTGTTTGGGGATGCCAATACACCTTCCACAGTTTCATTTCTACACTAAATAAATATTTTCTGTGAGCTCATCCACAAATTCTATTTGATCCTGTTTAAGAGGTGATTCTGTAGCCCATTGATTTGGATTCGTTTAACATATCCACGTGTTGGCGCTGCGAGCTAAACTGCAGAAGCCTTTGTGTGCTGCAGGGTCAGAAGACCAAGCAGTCGTAAGATCGAATCCACATGACGGAGTGAGCGCCCGTCACTTGTTCCAGCTCCCGCCAACCTAGCGGTTCAAAAGCATGCAAATGTGAGTAGATTAATAGGGACCACCTCGGTGGGAATGTAACAGCATTCCGTGTCGAAGTCACACTGGCCATGTGACCATGGAAGATTGTCTTCGGACAAAATGCTGGCTCTATGGCTTGAAAACGGGGATGAGCACTACCCCCTAGAGTCAAACACAAATGTCAAGGGGAACCTTTACCTTTACCTTAACACATCCACATGACAGAACTGCAGAATCAAACCAATCTCTCCCTTTTTGCTTCCAGATTATTTTGCTTTGCTTAGCATTTTTTCCCCCTGAGGATATCCTATTTTGCTTCAGACATGTCATCTGCATCTGTTCCTTTGTTCCAATTCCTCAGGGGAAGCATACAACTGGAACTTCCCTGAGATCACCTGTGATGTCAGCTGTTCTCCCCAAAACAGCACAAGTGAGAAAAGAGAGGAACCCCCTTGCCCCTTACTTCCTGCCCTGTCCTGAAAAGCTAATCAATTTCACCTGTAAGTATCAATTAAAACAGGTATGGGAGTTTGGAGTGAGCCATTCCTGATCTGTGGGGGAAAGGGATCACAGTTCCAGCCCACATCAATCCAGACAATACGCTTTGTTTGAATGAACCCTCTGTAGTGCTAAGGAGATATATATATATATATATATATATATATATATATATATATATATATATATATATATATATATATATATATATATATACACACACACACACACACACACACCACTGCTTTTATATTTTGAAAGTGCTCATAGAGACAGCTTTAGATGAAGTCTTGTGGGCTGAGGTGTGAACATGCTTTAATGGCTCAGCCAACTTGCTCTGTCAGGATACTTTGACGAGCTGTGCCAAAGCCCCCAGGACACTAAATTTCATTTATTTTCACATGCACTGTTTTTGTGACATGTCCTACATATTCTGTTGTGCTATTTCATTCTTTAGAACACTTTGGGATGTGGTTTGACTGAAATATGCAATAAATTTTTGTGCCTTGGGTAAAGTCTTCCCACTCTCAAGTTCAATTTATGTTGTTTACAACAAGGATGATCATTATATTTAGCCATTGCTTTTCCTAAGGTGCAGGAAACTCTCTGTGCAATATTAGTTTGGCACCCATCTGTCTTTTGCTTGTTGGCTTAGATGAGTAGAAATGCAGAAAACGGAGTGGTATTTTTTTTTACAAAGACTTTGGGTTATGCGATCCAATATCCTTTCCATAATTACAGCTTAAGTGCCTTGACTTCATTTTGATTGGTTGTGGTTTACTCAGGGTCAGAGGCATTTAAATAAGCAAAGTAGTAAAGAGTAGCTTTTTTGAAAAGTAGCAGCTGCCCACCCATGAGTTACAAAAACAATTACATTTAATAAACACTACAATCCAAACATAGCTTGAAGCACTGTAGTGTTTCATGAATTTTCCTGCCGTTTGCTAGTCCATTATCACAGCTGCTCACCTTGTGACCCTCTCAGCCAGGCCTAGCCACTAATAAGGCACTCAGATTGGTCTCTGGAGTCCTGCCTTTGAAGAGAAAGAACAGTAGAAATGGGGAGCCATTAATTAAACTACGAAATATGAATATGGGGAGGGAAAAAACCCATCTTGGACCGTGAGATTTGTGTGAGTAAAAGAAGCAAATGTGAACCCAACTCCTGGACAAATATACTACATCAGAGTGATTCCCAAGAATAAGAGGTCAAACTCTGAGAAAGAATAGGGGAAAATAAAATGGCTATTCAAGCATTTATGACTGAGGAATGAGAAAAACAAAAAGGAACATTAAAAGTATTTTTTTTAAAAAAAATAAGGGTATAATATTTCACATACTTATATGTGAAAGAAGAATAGATAAAAACCACAGCAGGCCCATACTGGGTGTTCGCTATGCATGTGTTTAACATTATTAACATATGTGTTTCAAAAATAGTAAGAACACAAAAAGTGTTAACAAAATTATAACACCTTACAAACATTTGAACTATGGCTATTGTCCAAGCAGAACATTTGGAGCAACCCGAAAAATAGTGAACAACTATAAAGTCATATTTCTATCATGTTTGGCATTCTTTTGTCCCATTGTTTTCGGTTCTTGCATCTCCTCAGTGTCATTTCCCTTCTTCTCAGCACCCTCCTGCTTTCCACAAACTGTCATAGTTTAGAGCTATTGTCTGTAGTGACTATGGTATGATTTGTTTAGCATTTCATATCAGAGATTCTACCAACAGAACTCTGTGATGGAGCACTGAGGACAACACTGTTTTTTTGTGGTTTCATTTCTCCTATACTCTGGTTCAGCTAAGATACTTTGCCACATTAGTTCTAGAACTTGCCATCCAGTTCCTTGAGTCTATTCAGGTCCTTTCCACATCAGTCATGTGTTGACCACTCCACTGAAGAGACTGTTCACATGTCCACAGAGTCTGCATGTGCCATGCTGATCAAATATTACAAAAAAGGAACCTTTGTCATAAATACAATGATATTAGGATTCTTTTTGTGTGTGGTACTACTTGCAAAACATGACATCCCAAAGTAATTCTGATACAACTGTACTACAATTACACCAACACTGTTGCTCATGAAGTTATTTCTATGTGCATGTTCACACCAATTACAGTGCTGCCTTGCTTAACGATTGCCTCGCTTAACAATTAGGTTGTATGATTAGGTTTTTGTGATCGCTTTCGCAATCGCAAAACGATGGTTTAAATGGTTTTTTTTCACTTTGCGATGATCAGTTCCCTGCTTTGGGAACCGATTTTCACTTTTCGACAATCAGCAAACAGCTGATCGTCAGGTTTCAAAATGGTCACCAGCTGAAGAAAATGCCCTCCCCCCGCTGTTTTTAGGAAGGCTTTTTCGGTTAACAGGCACCAGGAAATGGCTGCCGTATGGAGGATCTTCCCTGGATGAGCAGGTATTCAGCCCATTGGGATGCATTGAATGGTTTTCAATGCGTTTCAATGGTTTTTTTATTTTGTTGGAACAAATTAACGTCGTCAAGCGAGGCACAACTGTACCAGAATCCTATTACTTACACCTGCCAGTGTGAGTACATCAGTGGACAAGTCAACAGTGAATTCACACTACTTAAGAAGTTGATGGTTGCATTTCCTGTTGTATACAATCCAAACGGTGAGTGCTATCTTCCTGACTAATGGCAATTTGCTACTGAAATGTATAATGATAAATTAAACACTGGTGTAATTATTGAGTTGGATTCTGGCCTGGCAGGTTTGGGCTAAACCTGATAGAATTGTTAAATCAAGTTCTGTAATATGACAATAAGTATTGTCAGGATCATGGAACAACTGAGTGGTTCAAAATTGGGAAAGGAGTACGGCAAGGCTGTATATTGTCCCCCAGCTTATTTAACTTATATGGAGAATACATCATGCGGAAGGCTGGACTGGAAGAAACCCAAGCCGGAATTAAGATTGCCGGAAGAAATATCAACAACCTCCGATATGCAGATGATACCACTCTGATGGCAGAAAGTGAGGAGGAATTAAAGAACCTTGTAATGAGAGTGAAAGAGGAGAGTGCAAAAAACGGTCTGAAACTCAACATAAAAAAAACTAAGATCATGGCCACTGGTCCCATCACCTCCTGGGAAATAGAAGGGGAAGATATGGAGGCAGTGTCAAATTTTATCTTCCTGGGCTCCATGATCACTGCAGATGGAGACAGCAGCCCTGAAATTAAAAGACGCCTTCTTCTTGGGAGGAAAGCGTTGACAAATCTTGACAGCATCTTGAAAAGCAGAGACATCACCTTGCCAACAAAAGTCCGAATAGTCAAAGCTATGGTTTTTCCTGTCGTGATGTATGGAAGTGAGAGCTGGACCATAAAGAAAGCAGACCGCCGAAGAATTGATGCCTTTGAATTGTGGTGCTGGAGGAGGCTCTTGAGAATCCCCTGGACTGCAAGGAGAACAAACCTATCGGTTCTAAAGGAAATCAACCCTGAATGCTCACTGGAAGGACAGATCCTGAAGCTGAGGCTCCAGTACTTTGGCCATCTCATGAGAAGAAAAGAGTCCTTGGAAAAAACCTTGATGTTAGGAAGGTGTGATGGCAAGAGGAGAAGGGGACGACCGAGGATGAGATGGCTGGACATTGTCTGCGAAGCAACCAACATGAACCTGACACAACTCCGGGAGGCAGTGGAGGACAGGGGGGCCTGGCGTGCTCTGGTCCATGGGGTCACGAAGAGTCGGACACGACTAAACGACTAAACACACAAACACATTGTCAGGATCAGTATTGTGAAGTGAAGCAAAGCTTGAATATAAACAGCTGAGGTGATTGTTACAGCTGTGAATGTAATCATAGGATTGGTTATCCATGGGTTAAAACTAGCAGCACAAGCACACACAATCTGTGGGTTGTTGGTGGTGATGCTGTTGATGTGTTCATGGAGGAGAGTTGTCGTGTTCCTGTGCCTGAGAATTCTAGAGAAAGCCGTGTCTACGTGTTTGGTATTGAAGAGGAACTCTGGCAAGTTGAATGGAACGTATGGTATACGACTACTGAACTTATTTACTGGACATTGACTCTGATATATGCACTAAACTCTGTGGAAACTATTGTGCATTACTTTGGAACTGAGAACAAAGACTTAGCTGTAAATATACCTGTATATTCTGTAAATAATACAATATCTGCTATCAACACTACTCTGGTGCTTCATCATCTCAGGGAATATTCTTTTGGTTATCGCCCCCTGGTGTATACCTGTACTACCGCTACTCTGTCATGGCCAATATATATTAACTTTTAAGGCTTGGGCCCAAATTACCTGAAGGACTACTTACTCCTTAAAACATTAAGACACTTTTATCCAAGTATTCCTAATAAGTAAAAACTGGTGGGCGTCTACTAAACAGATGGCTTTTTCAGTATGGTCATCTTACTAATGGAACACTTTCCCTAGAGAGATTCAGCTATCTATGCAGTAGTCCTTTCTGGACCAGATAAGGATTGTGTTTTCTAAGGTTTTCCATTCCTAAACCATTTTAATGACAGGATTCCTTGTCACTTGGGCAAGTAGTGTGAGTAGTGTGCCTGTTTTGAAGATTGTGCAACAAAGGTATCCAAATGTATGCTCTGTGGAATGAAATGGTGGCAGTTTACAGGAATGTGGAGATAGTGGGAAGATTGTAATTCTCTGTCCTCAGTGGGCAGAATTTCAGACACTGCTCTTTTTTGATCCGTTGCACTGATGATATTCTCTGCCTTCCAGTTGTTCAGGCTTCATTGTCTCTTTCATTTTTTCATAATTTATTTTTCATATTTTCTGGACTTAATATTTCAATTGTAAACTGTCTAGAACATGGATGGCATATCAATGCTGAAAACAAAATAACTCTTTTGAACATGGTACTGAAACTAGCTGTTCAATGTTTACATCTGAGGTTCCTTCCAATTTCAGATTTCTTTGTGAGCAAAAAAAAAATGAGTCACACAGGAAAATAATTTAGACAGCAGATACAAGGGTGGCGGATACAGGTTATCTGAAGGAACAGTGCCTTTTTAATGTAACTTTTGCAAAACAAAACATATCTCTAGAATAAGGGAATTGGCTTTCAAATATATGAACCTGACATTGACAAAAGAAATACAGAATAGAGAGAGCTATTCAGCTCTGTGGGAGATGAAAGGGATTTCAACTAAACTGCAGGTGACCTCCCCTCCCCTACTCTATCACATAAAATACTATTTCAGCAAAGGATTTGGGACTTAACAGTATACATTCGAGGTGACTACATGCCTTTTCCTCAAACCAAAGACACACTTGCTTTTTCAGGACTCTTGCAATGATGTTGTGATCCCTTTAACACAAGTAGATCCATACAGTTGTTTTTCAAGTTGTTCTCAAAGCTGGGAGCTGCACATGTGAGCTGAATCTTTGTGTTGGAATGGTGTTAGTTGGCATAATAGCCATCAGTGTGCTCTCTCTTCTGAATCAATACATTCTCCCTTTGAGTGTGTTCTACATATATGTAGTTATGGGCTTCCAAGGCTTGAGAACTCTTCTGGGAATGGATCTGGAGTGATGCATGTACAGTATGTGGTGACATTAGATGGAACTTGTCTTCCTAAAACAAGATAGGGCAATTGTGATGCTTTTATCCACACTTGGAACAAACATGGCTGAAAAATTTATGTTGGGCAACAAACAAATGAGGACTAGCGCCCCAGCAAGGCACATCACCCTTTCAGACTTAGAAGATTGCCTGTTAGCTACCTAGAACACTGCTTGATCATCACACTGGAACATAACCTTCTTGTCCTTGAATTCATCTTGCCCCAATGACACACTGTGACCACAATCGGAAATGATTCCATGAAGGTCAAGTCCTGCAAGTCATCTGATTGTATCCACCCTTTCAGCCACCTCTGTGAACACCACTACTGCTCAAAGTATACCCTGAAACCCAAACCTGAATCTGAGTGGATCTGGACACCTGTAGCCAGCTTATCCTCTGGAATGAAGGATGTCTCTGCCACAGCACCAGGTTGGATGACAAGATAAACCAGCACCATCACTGGTGCCTCTGCCTTTTCTTTGGCTAACTGAACTCCCAGTTCTGCTGCCAGTTCCTGAAAATGTCTCAGCAGGTTAGAACATTCAATGGTCCCATCCCTCCCAATTAAGAGGAAGTCATTCTAAATAGTGTGTGACAACAGCGGGACTTCGCTGCCTACTCTAGGAAGGTGTTAAAGGTCTCAAATGCCCTGCAGGGCACCAAGAATCCCATAGGCATGAACTTTTGTGCACATACCAGTTACAGATGTAACAAAATGCTTGACTTCATCAAGTTCCTGCCAGCTGGAAAGATTAGCTGAGTAACTAGAGCTACAGAAAGGAGATGTCCATGCCACAGCTAGGTAAATAGGCAGCTCGAACTCCATCTCTAAGCTGAGAACAATTTTTGTCTTTTGCTACCTTATTCCATTTCTTCCCACTCTCAGCATTCCCTCCTTAATAGCTTTCCCTCCAACCTAACCCATATGGCTTACCAATCTTGCCTCTACTTGTTCCCAGTTTGGACTTTAAACCTGATGTAGTAATAATTTATGGATGGCCTGAACTTTGACTGTTCTTTCACCTAAGCATTGATAATGTATTCCCTGTATTTCCACTAAGTGTAGCTATGGAATTCCTTTTCAACAGCTTGCCAGACACATGGGGTATGAAAAAAGGAGAAGTGTCTATCTAGAATATTCTATTCTATTCTATTAATGCAAAAATATTTGTAGTTCAAATATTTCCTTGATGAAAATGGACTTGAAGAATGATTATATATATGCCAACTATAGAAGTTCATTGCAAGGAGTGGAATTCAATATTTCCAAAACAGATGCATTTAATAAAGTGCCCAATCCCAAAAGAATCACTATGCAGATGTGCGTTATATCATTTCCTCCTTTTGCAACAACCAAATGCATGCACCCATTAGAGAGAACGAAAGTTCAACTTAATTCTGCCTATGGAACATAAGCACTTTCCCCCTGGTTGCACACAGGGGAGAATAGTGTTCCACATGGCTAAGTTTACTTTTTGATTTTAATTTGTCACTTACCCTGGCAATAATAGGCTTGTCTGCATTCCAAATCCATTTTGCAATAATTAAACCAAATGAAAATGTTTACTGCAGGGCCCACAGAAGGACATTTTGCTCAAATGATCATTATTGGTTCGCCCAGGTAACAATTCAAGTTTCCTGTATGTAATTTTCTCGCTGCTGCTACTGTTAAATGCAGAAAAGGCAGGAGCGGGAGAGAGAGAAAGGATTTTAAAGCATCAAACAGTGCTTCAAGCAAGTCTGTTCTGGATCCCAGAAAAATGCAGTTAATTTACTTAAATACGTCTATTTAATACATTTAACAGAAAATTGAGATATTAGGATAAGATGTTTTGGCTCTTCTTTTTTCAGATGCTCTGAATAAAAGTGTCCTTTATTTCAGATGGAAATTGTAGAAGACAGAAGATAGACTATCCCAAAATGAATAGAAAATTTCAGGTATAGTCCTTTGGGTTCCTTCTTTATTATTGTAACTATAGATCAGCCATGTTAGATATGTTAGATACAGAAGAATAAAACAGAACGGTAGAACATACAGTATTTATAATCGAGTGAAAGCAGACTGAAATTCAGATTACAACTGAGTGTTAAATCCCAATCTAGTTAATGCAGTGATTTAATCATTTGTTTTCTTGTTGTACATACCACTACACAACTTTGGCTGTAATTTCACTTGAGAAGACAGAGAGGAGAAAAGAAATAAAAAATTTGTCAAGTTTACCTCAATAACGGTTTAAAATTAGGGGAATGAGCAGACCATGGGAATCCTTATAAAATATGCAGAACAACAGGACAGGTTCCACCGTTTTCACCATGACAGATCAACAAGGACGAAAACATTGGTCATGAGGGATATATAATTAATTTTAAATTAAATTTTAAAAAGGCTGTTGACAACACATTCAGGTGGGCCAGAGTAAAAGTTCTCCAACAACTGACAACTTCTAAACTCTAAAGATAATGTGCTGGAGAAAAGATCCTGTGTGTTCAACTTATGATATGCTGGGTCCCTTAAGTACCTCTTGAGAAGCTATGTAAATAACTGGCGCTCTAGAATGACATGGTCTGAATCTAGAGGAAAACTCCCGACTTCCCCCATCCACTTTGGAATACTCGGTCCTCTGCGTTTTACAACCTTCTCTTTGAACACAACACATTTCTATTCAGAAAAACTGAACAAAGAGAAAACCAAAACATATCTTAATATTTTAGTATTTCTTTTTTTATTAGTCACGCTATGAATACATCTTGCAAAAAGTAGATTATATGTTACAGGGATACTTTATTGTGCACTAGTTAGATCAGCAAATATCTATAAATACTGCCACATCTACATCAAAGGGAGAATTATATTAATCCTGTCTAAACTAAGTATTCCATCACAGAGGATAGGGAGCCTTGGATACAGTTATGAAAGATACACAGCTATCCTATTTGCCATCCATTGAGTATATCTGTTTATGCCTTTCCTTTCTATTTCTTCAATATCTTTTTAAAATCCCCTTTGGCATTCCAGCTCATGTTAATAACTGAAGATGAAGCTTTTAGTCAAGGAGGCAGAGTATTTTGCTTGCCTGGGAACTGATCCTAATCCCTTCCTGCCTTCCTCCGTGTAACTCCTTTGTGTAAACTAGATGGCAGTGGGGGGGGGGGTGTTCTCTTTCCTGCCGATTAAATTTTGACAACAGTGAACATTGTCACTGTTTGCAGCTGAGAAAGTCATCGAACCCATCAACTTTCTCAGCCAGAACGTTTCTTCAGATGCCTGAAGTCAGTTCAGTTTTTTCAGAGATTCTCAAAGAAAACATTGCATACTGAATCACAAATAGTTTTGCATAATTTTCCTGCATGTGTGACATGGAGCTTGGAGTTCAGTGAAACCCAGTTATACAATACATGGGTACACAACAGCCACATGGGGGGAAATGAGTTTATTTTTGCACAAATGATTTGTTACAACAGTGCCAACCAGAAATAACACTTTAATGCAAATGACACAACGGATGAAATCCTGTCGCTTTGTTATGCATGTGGAAAGCAAATGGCATAACATTCAATCACTTCTAGTTGGTAGTTAGCAAGTCCCTATAGGAGTTCTTGAGCACAAGCCTAGCCAGTGAGTATGTCCTCAGGAATCTCAATTTTTTAATTGCTGGCTAGAGGTGACTAAATGTTATCCTGTTTGCTTCCCATATGCATAATAAAGTAGACATGGTCTAGAGGGGCGGGGTAAAAATCAAATCAAATAAATAAATAAATAAATAAATAAATAAATAAATAAATAAATAATAAAGCAACCAGATTTCATCCCAATGGTGCAAAAATGATCGTGGCTCCTGGTTAACTGCATAGGAGATTTGGAGGGATTTTTTAAGTCTTTTTAGCAATCATCCAGTTGTTCTGCTCTTGCTGTGTATTTGTGCGCTTTGCTTTCCAAAGCAAAGGGGGTCTTAATCCTGGGTTTAAAAATGTTTGTACAGATTATAGAGATCCTGATGAGAAGAAACAGTATGTCTTTTCTCACACTCACCTGGAGGCAAGGAATCTTGTGAGGACTTGAAAATTCCTCACCATGAGAACAAAGCATTCTTTATATCGTATTCTCGAAGGCTTTCATGGCCGGGATCCTATGGTTGTTCTAAGTTTTCCAGGTTGTCTCCAGACCATGGCCAAACAGCCTGGAAAACCTACAACAACCATTCTTTACATCCCTGATTTTACTGTAATTTTGCTCTCTCTATTTCTACCGTAAACTATCTTGGGATATCGTAAGAACTCTATAAATTGAATGCATGCATACATGAATGAATGAACCAATCAATATTAGGTTTTAAAGATGAGCAGCACATTTTGAATTGGGCTTGGAAATGAACTGATAGTCAATAGCTTTTTTTCCCCAGCATAGGCATGTTCACATTGCCTAATATTCCATTTGCCTCTTCAGCTGCATTTTGTATTAATTTCTGTGTCTAGACTTTTCTTCGAAGTATTCCTCATATCCTTACATTAGATAAGATTATATTGTTTGACAGGTGTAATAAAATCCAGCTGAATCTGTGACAAAAGCAAAGTTGTGTGCGTGGAGGTATTCACATTACGTGCAATAAATATTCTCAGTGGAATTTAATCCATATTTAATTTGGGTCATTTTTAGATAACTTAATTAAATTTGATGTGTTCTTAGTTTGATACCTCAGAGCTCATTACTTGCATGATGAACTCTCTGGGAACTATAGTAACCCTTTCTTTTTTGTGAAATTGTTGTGATCTGTCCTGAAACAGTGAGTTAGAACTGAGTCATAAATCGAATAGACCTATGGAAAGCGGAGAAAATGGATCTCTTGAAATGACATGTACAGCCATTACCGTTTTGTGAAAGCAAAACATGATTCTTGTTAAACAGTGGCAATACCCTTGTTGCATGGGGCATGGACAGGCAGTGGATCTGTGGCATTCCACTGAAGGAGTGACTAGATGACTAAACTGAGTGAATAATATTGTGAAACATCCTGGCCATCCCCTCCACGATGAGGCAGTGGGTCTTGGCCAAATAAAGAGGTTTTATTAAAACAGAGAAAGGGAAGGGGGAAAACTTGCATCAGAAGGTTTTGACAGACCCAGGCCCCAATAGGCAGTAAGTGCACAGTCCTTTGCAGACCCAGGACCTTCTGGACTGCCAACTGAAAAGTCTTTAGCAGGACTGGGCCCCTCCAGGCCAGGTGCAACACAGTTCTTCTCAGACTTTGACTCTACTGAGCCAGGAACAGAAGAAGCCCTTGTGGACTCAGGACAATAAGAGCAGATAGCAGAGAAGTCCAAAATTAGGTCCAGTTCCTGCAATGAGCCCCAGACTCTAGCCCTATGGGTCAACACACTTTTATGGGCAATAGGGAGTTACTTCAGTCCCAAGGTTCACAAGTCCCACTTGTTTGGAATGTCCATTAAGGAAAACCACCAGGGACTTTGAAGGCAGGAGGTGCACTGCTCTTCCCTGGCGACACTCCCCAGTCCTTGGTCCCTGACCCGAGAAACATTCGTGTGTACCTCCTCCTGGGCAGCATGACCAGAGACCAGGCAGATATGACACTGTGCAATGGCTAGGTGCAGGGCATAGAGACAGAGATCAGGTTGAAGTTGGTGGCAGGAGAGCTAGGGCTTAAGATGGGAGAACAGAGGACCAGCTGCTTCCCAGTATTGTCTACAGCAGCACCCATTGTTTCTCTAGTTTTCCAAGCACCTTGGCTCTCAGTGCCCCAGGACCCAGGTGTAATGTGTGGAGAAAGCGTGCCTGTAGCACCCAAGGAAGTGATCTGCTCACTTCAGCCAGGAGAAGCTTACAAATATATACATTGTTCATTCGTTTAGTCATTTAGTCGTGTCCGACTCTTCGTGACCCCATGGACCAGAGCACGCCAGGCCCTCCTATCTTCCACTGCCTCCCGGACTTGGGTCAGATTCATGTTGGTTGCTTCGGTGACACTGTCCAACCATCTCATCCTCTGATGTCCCCTTCTCCTCTTGCCGTCACACTTTCCCAACATTAAGGTCTTTTCCAGGGAGTCCTCTCTTCTCATGAGATGGCCAAAGTATTGGAGCCTCAGCTTCAGGATCTGTCCTTCCAGTGAGCACTCAGGGTTGATTTCCTTTAGAATTGATAGGTTTGTTCTCTTTGCAGTCCAGGGGACTCTCAAGAGCCTCCTCCAGCACCACAATTCAAAGGCATCAATTCTTCGGCGGTCAGCCTTCTTTATGGTCCAGCTCTCACTTCCATACATCACTACAGGAAAAACCATAGCTTTGACTATTCGGACTTTTGTCGGCAAGGTGATATCTCTGCTTTTTAAGATGCTGTCAAGGTTTGTCATCGCTTTCCTCCCAAGAAGCAGGCATCTTTTAATTTCGTGGCTGCTGTCTCCATCTGCAGTGATTATGGAGCTAGTGGAAACTTCGAAGAAGAGTCCAACTATTATCCAACTAGGTGGATAATAGACTAGAGTCCAACTAGGTGGAATAACTAATAACTGCAATTTTTCTGTACATACACAATATCTAAATATGTTGCAATGTTTAAGAAATGTGCCCAAATGTCTGAGAAAAAAATAAGAAAACGTCATGCTTTCAACCTGCTGAACCCTTAGCCACAGTCTCTATATTAAATGAATTCTTAGCAACATTGTCTAAAAAGAAACCCATCAGGAGTTTCATCTGAGACACCCTCAGATGTTACTGTTAGGTAAACTAATATTCACATCTGAATCATTAGATTGAAAGACTATTCGTTCTGCCTAAGATATTTTTAATTTCCATCTTGTACGGATGTTCTTTAGAATAAGAAATATCAGCAAGGCTATCACAGATACTGGATTACCTCAGAAACATCCATTAATAATTGGTACAGCCAGAATAATGGAAGACAGAGAAAAATCAGAAATAGCAGTCTCATTCAATTGATTCTGGGAAACAGCCATAACTAATAGCTGCAATACAAATGCTTATGTCCCCCAAACCAAAAGATGTTATAAATCCTTGGAGTCAAAGAGTGAATAACTCACAGGCTTTAGGAAGGAGCACAAGTACTTTACAGATGTTAATGCAGCCTAGTCTGTGAAACATCCTCTGAGGGACTGCATTACCTCCCATGGTTACTTGTTCTGCTATTAACTTATCATGAAAATAGTCAGGCAGCAGAACAAATTACAGGTTGAAGGCCATTAGTCAGGGGTATCTGTGATTAAAATCAAATCTATAGAACCAACCATTTCCAATGGCATGCCATAAGTTCCTTATTTATAGTCCCACAGAGTATAACACCCTGAGACCAAAACATGGCCTGCAGGCATGAGTGTGGCTGGATTAGGGAGCAGGTTAGAGGATAGCTTACATTCTAAGATTTGTTTTCTAGACCTTAAACATGGCTTCCATTTGTGAAGCATTATATAACAAAGTCATGTTCAAAGAGGAAGTCTGTCCAGAAAACACAGCACATTCCTTAGTAGCAGCACATCAGTTCATCTATGTTAATTCCCAACAAAGCAGCAGGTTGAAAGCACTGCTCTGCTCCAGAGTGCTACATCGGAGAGGTCTGTTTCCATGGGTGTTCTTGGAATCCTGATTTTGGTATATATTTTGGTATATATTTTTAAAATAGACAGAGGTACATTAATTCACAGACTCTGAGTACATAGAAAAAGAAGAGTAGGTAGAGTGATTATTGAGACCAGTAGGATTAGCAGGAGAACAGCAGGTTCTAGATGTGAGGCCAGAACCCCCTGTCCTGTTCTTGAGGAAAGTTGACTGGCCCAGCAGGCAGCTTAGTTCTGATCTAATGATGCTGCTCTTTCAACAAGTTTTATAGTGTATAGACACACTGATAATTTAATAGCATCAAACTACATTGTAGACTAAATTCATTGCTGTTATATGCTGTCAAGCCACACACAATTTATGACAACCTGAATAGGGTTTCCAAAGTATGTGGATCTTATTAGTGCGACCTCTCCTTCCCCCCCCCCCCACTGGGGAGCCCAGGACTCCTGGATCCTAGTCTGTCATATACTGTATATCATAATCAATTTTACCCCCTCCCCTGAATTATTTCTGTGGATGCCCTTGTCTGTTTCTGATGTACCGGTAATTCACTATCCAAGTCTAGCCCCTCTTTTCAGAATGAAATGCACTCACCATTCAGAGAGATTGGCATTTTCTCCCTGTGCTCAGTTATATGGATTTATTGGACATTGCTCTAAAACATTTTCCTTTCCTTTCAGACAGCACAGCTTGCCCACTGCCAGAAATCTGGGTTCTAAAAATCCACAGAATTAGAAGCCAGTGTATATAACTTGCCCTTGATTAAATTAAGAGAGTGTTTTCCAATACAAACAGCAAATGTTTGCCCAATTGCCCTGTTGCTTCTTAGCCAGCTATCCTCAACTAATTCAAACATATTTTGAATGGGCTGGTTGAGAGCCTTGGAAGGAAAAATAAGCCAGTCTTGAGGCATCTCCACCTACTTACTAGGTCAAGGCTGAAATCTTATCTCCTGCAAGGAATGTGTGCTTCTATTTGAGTACAAAATTCTGCAACAAGTGGTGTTTTGTTTTTTGCTTTTTTTGCTTTTTCTAAATCAAGTATGTTTCGGCTAATTTCTGCATTTACTGTTATTATGTGCAGTCAGGTTGCTTCTGATTTACGGCCACCCTAGAATGGTTATTGAGGTATGTAAGATGTTCAAAGATTGCTGCCCAACCCCCAACCCCAAGATTCTCCATGGCCAAACATTAATCTGAACCTAGATCTCCTGAGTTTCGGTTTAACACTCTGCCCACGCTGGCTCTCTTTCTGCAACATACAGTTATTGATTAGCCAGTTTTTATTGCGATCCTCTGATGTCTGTTTCCAGAATCAGCTGATCCAAAATAACTTCCACTGCAGTGCCTGGCTACCTAGTGCCTCTATGGCATTGCAAGACCCCACCCCTGGTCTCAGATATTGGCCCTAATGTATCAGCAAAGGGGATAGTGATGACTTTGTAACCCTGAATACCTGTATTTGCATATCTGCTGAGATGGTTTGGGATTTATTGCCAAGACTTGGAGATTCTTTGTGCGCTCATGGACCAAGTTGTTTTTCCTTTCTATGCCATTTTATTTTCCAAAGTTGGCCTCTGTAAATTGTGACCCACGAACACCTAATATAGGCCACTAGATGTGTATTGGGAACTACCCATTCTTTTACAGGTCTCCAGAATGACCAGGATCCTACTGGCAATTTATGTTATGTAACTGAAATTGTGCACATCTTGGCAGTGAACTGCTGTTTATTAACAGGACGGCAGTGGCACTGCAGGGTGGCATGCCCGATTGGGAGTATGGCCAGTTGTGCAACCAGCACCTTGGAAATTGCCAATAGGATTCTTACTGTTGTTGTCATTTTTTATTGCTTTACTTCACAATTTCAAAAAAGCATGGTGGACCCCAATTGTGACATTATAAACTGTATTTATGTGGTAATTGTCGAGCTATGGCTGTGCAGGCCCAGTCCCCAGGGATAAAACACACTAAATATAACAATAGGGCAGAGGGGGAGGGGTTGAATGGGCTGAGCGCCCAAATTTCCCCTGCTAAATACCAGCCTGACAGACTGGAGTGAAGCCTTCTCACCTCAGCTCTAACAGTCTGAAGTCGCCACCCACCCACCCACCCACTGAGAGCACTGGGCAATAACTTTGTGCTCGCATGATCAGTGCCTGGCCTTCCCCTTTCCCAGCATAGAGCCAACTGCAGAGGCCACTGTGTCACAGCTGATGGACCAGGCCACTATTCTGGCCACAACTGGAGGTCCCCAGGTATGTCTGGATCCCAGCCATTTCTGCAAGTGGTGCAGATAAATTGAAGAACAAGAGAGCACTTAGAAGGACTTGTAAAGAATGGAGCCAGGAAGCTACAAAACAAAATCAAAATATAACGGCAAATACCTTTGATGTCTTATATTCCATGGAGGATGAAATATCTAGATTCTGATCTAAGTATAACCATCATTCTGTGAAATGGCTCCAGGCAGAGCAATATGAATGTTAATAGTGATTTTACAATAATACCTTCTATTCACTTCTAGCTATTTTTGCTGAAATCATATGAGTAAAGGCTTATCTTGAACTTGAAGACTACCTTGATAAAAGGATCTATATAGCTGAGACACACAAAGTGGTATATAAAACCCAGGACTGTATTTTACATTAGGGGGAAATGAAGTGAGTTGGCAAAATATATTTCTATTTTATGCACTGGAGCTCTTTATGACATATTTTGATTATTTTTTCCATGCTGGCACCTGATCCCAGCAGTTCTTCAAAAGAATTTCTGTACCCCCAGATTAGCATATAATTGACAAAACGTAGTCTGAATAAGATGTGAATGCTTTGGGTTAAGATAGATAGAAACAATTGGGTAACCATGTTCACTCCTTTAAATGGAAGCACACATTTATTGTCCATATTTTGAAGCAATTTGGTAAAAAGAAAAAGAAAAAGAAGCAGCTTGCACACACAGGGGCTCAAGAAAACCATTTTATCTAAACCTGTTTAGACAAGTCTGTGGTCTTCTGATGCATAACTGTACAGAAATAAATAGCTACAGAAGCTAACTAATTTTCAGATCTAGAGATTTATGTAAGTACTCCTACTATTATTCAAACTTGCATGGAAATGAAAAAGCAAAACGGCACACATTTTCCAGCTAATATTAATGTATTTTTAATTCATTGGTTATACTGCATCTCTCCAATGAGCCCAGGCCAGTGTAGTGCTCTCTTCCTCCTGTTTCACCTTCATAAAAGTTCCATATGATAGGTCTAGAGATGAAAGAGAAGGACTGACCGACTTTCATGGCTCTATAATTTTAACTTGTGGGCCCCTAAGGTAGAGATGCAAATGCTCATTTGTTTTGTTTCCATATGTAACAATGAGAAATGGCAGTCTTGTTTTCTCCACGGTCTGTTAACTACATGGCAGAAGTAAAAGGGAATGGGTACCGTTATTTTCCTCAGATAATTTTGCCTCTTTATACTGATACTGTCTACCTGGCTCCTGCTAAGGTTTTTTCAGTTAGCAGCCAAGGTGGTTCTATGTCTGCAAAGGGCTATGTGCCCACTGCCTGTCAGGGCCTAGGTGTGCCAAAGCCCATTTGTATTCAGGGTCAGGCCAAAGCTAATTTTGTAAAAGACTTTTGGCGCAAGTTGTTTTCTCTCCTTCCACGTTTTATTTGGCCAAGACTCACCCTCTCATCATGGGGGTGGGGTGGGGGTGGGGGTGGAGTGGCTCACAGTATTTCCAATGGGCTTTGGTAATCATTCCTGAGTGTATGCTGGCAGGTAACTTTTATGCATTGGTTCAAGCTATCTCATTCTGAACTAATGCACATTGATACATTTTATTAACAGCATAAGCCCCAGTGGCACAGGGGAAAACTATGGATGGTGGGGAATCCAGGCTGATTCCCATTTCCTTTTGCATCACATGGTCAAAAGCAATATGCAAATCCACTCACTCCAAACCCATATCATTTCCCACATTTTTTAAGTGTAGCTGCACCCTAAAAACTAATCTCTGCAGCAAACTGGATGTTTGAAGTGAAGTTTAAGTCCTAACAAATTTGAACAAATGGAGTCATGAACATACATTTCTACAACTGAAATAGAGAGAAACTGAAAGTGTTTAATTTAAGTCAGTGTAAACACTATTTATTTATTTATTTATTTATTTATTTATTTATTTATTTATTTATTTATTTAATTTTATTTTATTTTATTTTATTTTATTTATATCTTGCCCATCTAGATGAAAGTCTATAATTGAAATAAAAAAGACAACTGAGGAAGGATAGCTAGTTCCATGAAGCCAATTAGCCAGTTAAGTACTGCCTGTTATCTTCCTGAGAATTATATGTATTCTTTTTATAAAATACCCTAAGTACAGTCCAAATGCTAGTAGTCATGGTAAGCACATGGGAACAACCTGAAAAATATGGTCAGGCCAGCCTTAAGAGCAGGAATCAGCAACAAGGGTCAAAATACACATCTGGAAACAGAAGTGCTATCTCCAGCAAAAATACTGTAGTGTCATGAGCTGAGATTTAGTTGGGCCACTGAAGCCCTACCTTGAGCTCAGCTGCAGGTATTCGGCCAGCTGGAGTTTTATGGGATAGGATTACTAAGCCATAATATTGCCCTGTATTTACAGAGATAATAATAAAAAAATATTTTATGTATTATTTATAATTTTAATAATAATAAATACACCACAGAGTTATCAGTAATAAAATGCATACCTTAGATGGGAAAAAATGATGAGCAAGTATAGAGCAAGAGACCATCACTCCTTCATCTTCTCTAGAAGCTCGCAATCGGCTCGCCACTCCTGGCAGCAGGTGGGATGGCAAGCCCCCCTGCCAGGTCAAAGAGTGGCTCGCCGATCATGAGCTCTGGAGTGACAGGAAGGATCACGGAGCTGGTGAAATTGTGCGTGGATGGTCTGGCCCCCAGGGACCCGGACCCTCGTTATCGCCACCTGTGGGGGTATTTGTATACGAATGCCCCATCTCTACTCATGAGTCATTTCCAAAGAAGTGTGCTACTTTTCTCCTGTCCACTCTCCATTATTCTTCCGCAACTCCTCATTTCATTTCACCAGCAGAAAGTTGCCTTTTCAGTTACTCTCAGGCCATCCACATTGCCTCTGAGCCTTCACAGAAACATTCATGAGCATAAGGCATGCAGGGAAGAAGAACAAAGAGAAGAAATTGGCTGGGCAAGCAGTCTTCCCCAGTCAACAGAACTGCCATTTTTTTCTTGACTAAATTTCAGCTTATCTGGACTTGAACCACATCCAAACACTATTTCAGATTTTCTTTGAGATGATGGAAGACATCATCCTAAACTCCTATGACATCTCTTTTCAGGCTAAAGTAGTTGGTGGAAAATGAGAGCCCTGTGCAGGTGTTCACCTGCTCATGTGTAAGACTAAACGAGAGACTACAATGTGGGCATGATATAACCCCAACTAAACATTGTTGCATGACCCTATGTGGTTATAGATACATTGCCATTTCTTTGTGCATTCTCAATGCACAAAGGTCTGGAGCACTACAGCAAGTGATACAATATTTTGATGGGTCTGCAAAGCACACTCATATCTTTGCTCCTTGATGAACATAACCCTTGAGTTAAGGCTCTGGGAAATAGTTGATCAGCTTTGTGGGGAGTAGGGAACATAGTCTTGCTAAATATACCATTTATTAGGCATCCAAAGTAGAACAATGGGACTTCATTGGGACTGGTTGATTCTGGTATTGCCTTCATCCATACCAAAGTTAGCAATGTCAGCATTCCTTTCCCTGGTTTGGGACTCTGTTCTACAACTAGCCATGCTGTCTCAAAAGTTCTTTCATGACTAATTAAGGAAGAACTGTTCCAAGGCAATTAAGTTCAGCACTGTGTTGCCTCTACTTCCCCCATAAATCCACCATGACCTTTCAGAAAAAGTCATTCCGTATTGTGTCACTCAGTGCAGGGCAATTATTTCACTAATTCTCAAACGGGTATCTTCAAATTACTATTACAAATTACTATTTTTATTAAATAATAAAGAAACAATATTCTAAAGAAGGTACAATAACATTTTGTTTGAATTTTATATGTGTGTGTTCATTACTAACAATGGCTTTTTTTGCATTTTGCCCAGCCAAGGAATCTTGAAAGATCAGGATTAAATGTCAATATTTCTTGTCAGGTGCTCCTGTATTGTCTAAAGCAGGGGTCTCAAACTCAATTTACCTGGGGGCCACTGGAGGCAGAGTCTGGGTGAGGCTGGGCCACATCAGATTTTCCGCCAAGCGGAGCAAGAGCCCGGGGAAGCTGCCTAGGACTTTCTTTAGCCCAGCTGGGCCTCCGAGGAGGAGGAGGGGTGCGCGAGCCCTCGTCGCCAGCCACAACCCCCTCCAGTTCCTTCTTCACTACCACCACCACCAGCAAGATGAAGAAGCCGAAAAGGGAGGGAGCGCCGGCGACTGCCTGGCTGGGGGAAGGAGGGTACGACATAAATTTTTTTTAAAAAACTCACAGAATCACCTTGCCAAAGGAGAAAAGCCCCCATCGGTACTTGCAAAATTAAATAGAAAGCGTGGGCCCCCCACAGGTGCGCATGTGAGCAAACACACACACACACACACAAACACACACACACACAAACACACGCACGGAGGTCCGGCAACCTTCCTCTGAGGGCCCCCTCAAAAAGGCGCACTCAGCAGCAGCAGCTACCCCCACCACGACAGAGGAGCAAACTTTGCAAGGCGAGCCCAGGCAGCCTCCAGAGCTGAGGTGGCTGAAGTACGATGAGGAGGTGGAGGAGGAAGCACTGCTGGGCGCTGAGGTGGCCGCTGGCCGGGCTGGTGCTGGGGGTGCCGACAGAGAAAGAGAGCCAGATAGCTGCTTCCCTGGAATAGGCGGTGGCGGCAGCTGCTGTTGGTGGCTTGGAGGTGCTGTTCAAGGACGGGTTGGGAGCGAGCTCCACTCTCATGCATCGCTTGGTGGTGGCTCGGGCGCTCAGGGAAAAGGGCCAGCAGCGCACCTCACTTCCTGGCTCTCCCCCAAGACAGCACCTCTTGCACCCTCCATCCGGAACTACAGCTTGCCAGCCAGCAGACAGGTGGGCTGGCTGGCAGGCTGCAGTTCCGGTTGGAGGGTACAAGAGGCGCTGTCTTGGGAGACAGCCGGCGAGTGAGGCAAGGTTTTTTTTTTTTACTCTTGACAGCAGAGGATGCTTGGGTGCTTCAGGGGGGCAGGCAAGGTGGGGCCCACAAACTATCATCCGGCGAGCCGCAAATGGCACCAGGCCGCATGTTTGAGACCCCTGGTCTAAAGTACATAAAAAATCTAATCTGCATCAAGGCAGAAATGACAGTGTTCCTGGTATACTGAGTTTTTGATTTACTCTTGGTTTATTCTGTATAATAAGGGGAATGAAGTAGATGACAGCAGATTATTTGTTTGATATTTATTTTATTTTATTTTATTTTTATCTCACATTTCTACTAAACAATAGTTGTTAACAACAACTAAAAACACAATGGAAATCAAATCAGACAATCAATTCATTATAATAACACAGTAATAAAAAACATTAAAATCTTTTCAGGAATTAGATATTAGTACAACTTAGTCAAATTGCAAATACGTACTAAGCAAATGTCTTGTAAGAGTGGGGAGGAGTATTAGGAAGACAAGCACGAGGAAGAGAAAGCAACACGGCAAGATAGAAAAATGGTTTAGGGAGAGGAAGAAGAAAAAGAGGAAAGTAAAAGCTACCAGGAAAAGGGGTGGGGTCTAAGGCAATTCTTAAAGTTGAAAGTACAGCTGGGTGGAGAAAGCAGAAGACCAGCAACAAGGAAAGTTACTATGCTGTAAGCAGGGATGGGGACTTGAGTTGCCAGACTCAGGGGAGGGAGGGTTTTCAAGAGGGTGGAGGGGGTGAAGAAAGGTGAGACAGGCAGGACAGAAGGGAGAAAAAGTGGGTGGTTCACAAGCCTCAGACCTCCTCCCCTCACACACCCCACAAAATGCACCCCTCCCTTTTTTCCTGGGGGAAAAAGCTTGTTTTTAATGAAGACTCAGACTTGGGAATTGGACCCAAAGACTTGCCAACATCCTGACTGTAAATAAGAACAAGAGAACATTTAAATAAAATTAGAGATTTTCATTAGTAAGAAAAGAAATTGCCTAATTGTGTAAATGAACAGTGCAAAAAACAACTGAGATCCATACATCTAACTGTGTGACTTTATTTGCATTTGCCCTAGCAAATGAGACTAGGTAAGAACCAGAAAGGAAAGGAGCAACCAGAATGGGCACTTATTAATAAAATAACATATTCCATGAAAGTGCTCAGAATAGCGACTTCTGAGTAGGACAACATGGCACAATTCACCTGCCCCATGTTTTGTGTTTTGATGTTTTGTGGCTGCCTGCATCAGTCTCATCTAGGTACACGCATGGTATAAATTTGCTTGGTTTATCCTACTTGCAAGTAGGTCTGGGCCATTCTGTTATGTTTGGGCTGGACTGGAGGCATTAAAGGGTTAACAAAACAGCATTTGTGTTTTGTTGCTAAAATATTGTTCTGATGTATGTCCATTATTTGGAAAACTTGGTAAAAAAAAGGTTTCTGGCAATTTGGTTATTCTTTAGTTAGCAGAATGTAAGATAGAAAAACAGCACAGAAACACGGAGAGCTCGGCAGCCTCATCAAACACTTTGTTTGGTAAAAATCATTCTGGAAGCTTTTGAAGTAGAAGAAGTTAGTAGCTATATTCTGCTAAATAAAGAATAACCAAGAGCCTCGTGGCACAGTAGTTAAACCACTGTACTGCAGCCAAAACTGTGCTCACGACCTGGGGTTCAATTCCCAGGTAACCGGCTCAAGGTTGACTCAGCCTTCTATCCTTCCAAGGTTGGTAAAATGAGTACCCAGCTCGCGGGGGGGGGGGGGTTTCAATGTGTAGCCTGCATAATTAACTTATAAACCACCCAGAGACTGCTTGAAGCACTATCGGGCGGTATATAAGCAGCACGCTTTGCTTTTGCTTTGCTTTATAGTCACAGTCAGAGAAAAATCAGGGGAAAGGATCGTCATCATGCAGGAATCCTGTGCTGCCTGGAGAATAGTCAGCGAAAGAAGAAGGCATTATCAACACACAATGGGAGCAAAAATATGCAGAAAAAGGGAGCGGGGGGGGGGTTGCCTCAGATGCCAGAGGTGAGAGAATAACTTTATCAAGTTAGTGGCCAGGGACAATCACATTAGGCTGTAAAGCCCCCTCCCACTGATACCATGTGTTAGTGCATGCAAGATTGCTATTAATCCAAAATCCATCACATCTCACTAGTTTGAGCATTTAAAAAAGAAAGGAAGGAAGGAAGAAAAAGTGCCTTCTCCAATCTGTTCTGGCTTGAACCTAGTCCCTAAACAAACCCACCAGGAAAATAAATCAGGATTCCATGAAACAAAACAGCAGCTGCCTCAGTTTTGCATCAAGTGTGCAAGTTAACACAATCTGCATAAATTCAGAGTCAATAGCTCCAGAAAAATATATTGTCCTCTTGACCTCAGGCTGCAGGGCAGGAAGAAAAAAAAATTATGATTCCTTAACCTTGCCTCCTAGGATGAGAAGCGAAGATTTACATCCCTACCTAGATTCTTGCAGCATCCTTGTCCACAGCTGACATACTAAAAGCACAGGGGTCATAGTCTACATGGCTGCCAGGCCTTGGAGCACCAGTTGAAATCTTCGGGAACTCCTGTGTTTCTTTGGGTTTCCATCTGGGTAGACAAACGATAGGGCAAGCGGGGCTGGAGGAGAAGTTTGATTTTTGTGTACGAAATGGTTTAAAAGCCTGTGCACTGTTTTCGAGTCCTCATTGCTAGCCGCCGCCCAGCTGATTCAAGTGCTCACTGGCTCTGTATTTTTACATGTGTTTTGCAACTGTGCAACGGTGGCTCTCCAAAAATCCAGAAGCCAGGGACAGGCACTGTGATGAGAGAAGGAGGCCAGATGAACGTGGCTATCATATCATTTGGAGCAGAGTATGGACTGCAGCAGTGGAGCTTGGGAGGCTTCTTGTTCCACAAGCACTGGCTGTGTTGGAGGGCCTGGGGTGGGCAACTCCCTGTGGTTTGTCTGGAAACCTTCTTCAAGCCCAAGCATCAGTGTAAGACCCAAAATGCTCCTCATTCCATGTGTGCTGCCAGTAAGGCTGTATATAGGGTTAGCAGATCATAGCAGAAAAGGCAGCAGTCACTGCCACTCTTTGGCTACCTACCCAACTACAGGGTTTTTCCCCTTCTAGCTTTTGTTGTCTCTTACAGTGTTTCACCTTGGCACCATTTACTCAGATTCCATCCATGCCTATTACTGTAGCCAGCTGGCCTAGAAACAATGCCACCCCCTCACAACCCTTGCCTGCCCTGCTTTTGTGACATCACAAGAGTCTCACATTTTGACTCTGGATTCTCAGGGGAATTGGAGGCAGCTGCTCTGACAGTTCTAGATCTGCTGCCCTGTTCTCTGAGAATGACTGCAAGCCGACTACAACTAGCAGTATTTTAACAATCCCTAGAGCAAAACAATAAAACATACATTTTCTAAAGCACAAATGTTTCTATGCAATGCTGCAGTCAATTTCCTTTTCCACAATTGATGTTATTATACCATAGAGTCAGGCACCTTCAACAAATTTAAAGATTATCCGCAGCATAAATTCTTGGAAGCAAACCTCCTATAGTCTTTAGAAACAGTTCTGCTGAGTCCTTCTGTATTCAAAATTTAATATCCTAGGATTAAAGAAAGCATCTTTGTGCATTTCAAATGCTGAGAGAAGCTAAATTTTGTAATGAACAAATAAATGATAAACATTACAATGAGGCTTATAAAAAGCCCAATATGTCTATCTATAGTATACAGCCTAATAAAAATTGGGCTGAATTAATTGGAAACTTTGTTCTGGGAAATCATTTTTGTTTGTAAGGAAAGTGTCATTTATATTTATGCCATTCTTTATCCTAAAAACAACCTTGCCTGTTCTATATTTCTATTTATAAATGTGGTCTACGTGCATATTACTCCATATGAATGCAAGCGGGCAGTACAAAAGACTTTATTTGAATTTTTTTCACCATCCAAGTAGATAACGTGGCTCTTTTGTTAACCCCCACATTCAAATAACCATTAAAAAACCACGATGTTTTATACTACCATAGGAAAAGTGAAGACAGCCACATCAACGGGGCCCTTAGTTTCCACATCAAATTTTAGATGTTGGTTTCATGGTCTTGGAGCTGCAGTGAAAAAAGACAGACACAAACAAACACCTGATCACAAAACCTTCAGGTGACAATGTAGTAAAATGTTTATCATCTAGGTTTTCCTCTTTGAGAATTTTGTAACCAAGTGGGAGTCTGGAGCCTAAGATGTCCCATCCTGGTGCATGGTCACGAACCACCACAAATCACTTGGAAAACCAAACTGGTTCATAGTTCAGTTTTTGGTTCTTGCTTGGGGTGGGGGCTACGTGCTCCTGTCACACCACAGCTACTGCCATGCTGCTACTTTCCTCCTCCACCACTATTTGTTTAGCTTCTACCATTTTCCATTGCTTTTTCATCCCTCCTTTTGTGCTGCATTTCCTCACTCCCCTGAACTCTTTTCTTTTCTTTTTTCCTGGTCTTTCTTTCCCTTTATGTTGGTGACTGTTTAACTTTAGTCTCTTCTAATCCTGTTCCCTGCCCTTAATGGGCACCAGCAGTCACCTAGTCAGTCAGGCTTGCTTTCTCTGTCTCCCTCTCTGTGTTGCTGCATTCCAATTCTCCATGGTTGACCTTCATACTTGAGTTTTTTTTCCACTTTAATCCCTTAATAGCAATGTCATTTAGAATGCCTGCCCACAATATATGTGGCATGCTGTGGAGAGATAAAACTTTAAGTAACCTAGTTGATAAGTGCCCACCTAAACCCAGATGCATTTTGACTGAATCTCAAGGCTTACTCTTCTTGAGGTGACCCCTACTCTTCAGGAGCCCTCTTAGTTTTGATGAGTGTTCTTACACTTGAAACACCTACTATCCCTTTTGTGACTTGGTGTCGCCTAGTGACTCAGTGTGGTAACTGCAGGCTCCTGACAGATTTTAATTAGTTAAAATTAACCCATCTGTTTAAAAAGCAATTCACTCCAAGAAGCACTTCTTTTGAATCCCCTTAATATCCATCCCCTGTTTCAGGTGTCTTAGGTTTCAGAGCAGAGAAATGACACACAAACATACTTTTATTACTTTAGGAGGTTCAAGGTTTTAACATATACTTTGTAAAATATAGACAGAGCTGGGCAGTAGAGCAATGTAAAAAAAATCAATTAAAATTTATCTAATTAAATCAATTGATTAATTAATTACTGTTGAACTGCAAACAAAACATAATAAAGGGAAAATGGAAAGAAAATGAAAAGTATTTTAGCATTATGTTCAAAAAACAGCAATAGAATTTTACTCTAGTTTAAAAGCATCAGCATTTATATCAAAACTGGAATGACTCATGGGATGTGTATACAGACATTCTGAGCAAAGAGATGAGCACAACTCCCTGGAAGTTTCCCATTTACTTCACATCTGAGTTCTAAATCTGATAGTTAAGGGAACAATTATTTTTCAGTATGTTCCTGACAAAGATGAGGGACTGTATAAAATCATAAGAATGGTTTGCTAATAGATGATCTATGACACATCTAGGTGAACATGACATGTTAATTCCCCCAAAGACAAAATAATCCCATAACTTAAATGGATTGATGACATGCATATTTATAAACATTTTCCCTGTTTTCATCACTTTTCGTTCATGCAGAGCCTTTATTACTGGATCACTTGGCTGGACTGCCAAAGTCCAATTGATATTGTCAAGGTATTTTAATTTGCTTTAAAATGGCTTCTTCCCCCACAGCTTTTTATGTTGTAATGGTCCATTAAAAATTCAAAACTGCAATACATTCCTCTGTGGATTGATGCTTTCCATCCTCTTGCCCTGTTTTGCAATTCAGGAAGATTCATCTTCAAGATTGAACAAATACTTTTTTTATTTTACTTTAGCATATTAAACTGTTCTTGGAAACTTCATTGCACAGGAAATTACTAGAATTTGGGAGCAGATATTTTACTTTCTTTCCTCCAAAACCTTCCAAATTATCAGTAATACACAGTGTTGAATTCCTTCCAGTGTTCAAAAATGAGTAGAGAATAGGAAGGATGTTGAGTTAAATCTGCAGCCCCACCCACCCCAGTTTCCTCAAATTTTAGGCAAATCATGTCTTCTCTTTAGCCTTCTGTATGTAAGGGGATTTGGGTTTTCTCTCTCTCTCTCCACGACCTAGACTTCTGCCCTCTCCATTAAATAAAAAGATGAGCACATGAAACAGAAAACCTGAAAGCTTCCATTGGTGGAAAATAAAATAGTGTTTTGAGGAATAACCCATGGCATTGTTCTAAATGAAGTGAAGAAAGGGATTGTATCTGTCCCCATTCCGTATATAAAAGCCAACTTGACATTTGAGCACCTTAGAGACATGACAGTGTCCTCCACCCCACATCTGAGCAGCAGAGTAGCTTAGGAAGTCCTGGACAGGATGCAAGACACACACACAACTCAGCCTTCCAGCACTTTGCAATCATGTGTTTAGCATCTACTATCTAAGGTAGCTGCTTCCCCCTACCTAACAGTAGGCTGTAGAGAAGGGTACATTGAATGCACTGAGAAAAGATTGCTAAGGTTGCTAAGCCACATGGGTGTTCTAGTGAGGGAAAACTCTCCTAGCATCCTGTGGCTGCTTCTGAGGGGAGGAGCTGCCACCATTCCTCCTCTTTCTCATTATCATAGAGAGCTTGCTATAAAGGCCTTTCCTTAGGCCAATCAGAGGGCTTGATTAATTGCCTTTCTCCAGACCAACCCTAATAACATGATGTAACCATTGTCCTATCTGAACTCTGTCTACTATCTGTAATGCTGTCACTACCTGTGACCTTGTAATGTTAATAAAAGGACAGCCTCCTGGGGGCAGGGCAGACCGAGAGAGACCGAGAGAAACCAAAGGCAGAACATCACAGACGGAGAAGACTTCTCATTCTGCTTCCTTGCTGAGTCGCCCACCAGGAGTACTGCTGGCAGACATCCATCTGTGTGTGTGGCTGACTTCTTTAATCTATTGCTAAGAGACTCTTTGCTATCCATTTTCTGATGATCACCACAAAGCCCATCAGCCTACTCATTGCCTGACCCCAACAAAAAGACTGATTCGTAGTGGCAGGTCATGTTGCTTATCTTTTCATAGTCATTGACTTTTCATTGTCATTGACAGAAGGCTGATGTATGTTATGTAGCCAATGCTCTGAATGTTTAACTCAGAGGTTACTGGATTATTGTTGCTACTTCTTTCTTTCTTTTTTTAAACAACTACAGGGGATGCAAAATATTATCTCATCCATGCCATTAACTACTATACAGGCCAACACAGGATGGTGAGAACACTCTGCATTTTGGTAAAAACTTACATTTCTTCATTAATGCGCTAGAAAGTACTGTAAACATGAACATGGGAGAAAGTGAAATTGAAAGATGAGCAATAAAATTATGACTTATTGGAGAATAGAATATTAAGCATAGGTACTCAATGAAACTGCATAATCATCAGTGGGGCTACATTTTATGGAGAGAAAGGCTTCAACTCTTCTTTCCCTAGCTATGGCTTTGATGAATTTTTGCCCACCATGCCAGATAAAGACAATATTCACTTTCTTTACTCTAAACTTTCCTAATTAGTTAATCATATTTTAATCAGGAAATGTGGAATGGCTCTGCTTGCTAGACTAGAATTTCTGACACTTTTTCTGGCCTCATGGCGCAGTGGTTAAACTGCTGTACTGCAGCCAAAACTGTGCTCACGATCTGGGGTTCAAATCTCAGGTAGCCAGCTCAAGGTTGACTCAGCCTTCTATCCTTCTGAGGTCGGTAAAATGAGTACCCAGCTTGCTGGGGGGGGGGGGGGAAGCAATATGTAGCCTGCATAATTAACTTGTAAACCGCCCAGAGAGTGCTTGAAGCACTGTCGGGCGGTATATAAGCAGCACGCTTTGCTTTGCTTTGCTATATGTCATCATTCTGTGGGTAGACTGAACTAGTGGAACATTTCTTGGGCCCTTTTGGGCTTTGTGAAGTCAGTTTTCTAGAGGCTTAAGATAGACAAAACCTTCACAGGTATGACAAATATATACTGACAAAGCTTGGAGAAGGTAAATATAGTGTGATGCAGTGCCTGGTTCTCTTCTATTTTTTTTTTAAACTTTTATTTTGTATGTACATTTTCATGCAGATATTGTCTGGACCATACTCTAGGGTATAATATTTAATTTCTTCTATCAAATGCCATAAAAGTCCCTGTGCTTGATATATCACAACACTAATAATTAAAGTGGAGATGCACTGAGCATATATGAAGGAAATATATAGTTTGATTTCCAGTGAAATTCAATAAACCTTACTTTTGCTTCACTGCAAGCTATAAACCATTGCACTTCATCAGCAAAGGCAAGCATAACAAATGGGTGACAGGGGAATTCCACAACACTCAACAATGAAGTGGTTTGGGTCAGCAAATTCCTCCTTTTCTCTTGTTCAATCCATAAACTCATATTCTACCACTATTCCTCATGCACAGCTGACACAGTACGAGTGTGCCATTCTGCCCTTCATCCTGCGAGTTGCGGTAGGTTGCAATTTGGGAAGAAGAAAAAATCTATTCTAGCATCTCACAGGGATAAACTCTATTTTATTTTCAGAGATTAACTGTTTGAGTGGTACCTGGTGCAGATGTCCGTCAACTGATGATGAAAAAGTTGATTTGTTTCAGGGTCTCCCGAAACAGCACTATGCCAAGAGAAGCTGTCTTTTCTTTGCAAGAAGAGGCGATACTTTTATAGGCCTCTAATAAAAAATAAAGAAGTCATACAATATGCAAGCTTTTGTGGATAAATCCCACTTCTTCAAAGCAAGTACCTCTCATATTCCCCCAGTGTCCCCTGTTTTCCCCCCCTCAAACACAGGTTCACCTTCGGACACAATGTGCTATTTTCTCCCTTTACACTCTGCCACCAGTGGATCTTTATCCACACGGTACCAAATAAGGTTCTTAGACCCAGGCTGCCAAATATAACAGGTTTATTTATTGTTTGATTGGTAGATCACAGAAGTAAAAGTCATAGATGTTCTTTTATTGTTCAGTCATTAAACTTGGGTAGGATTACATATTTGCTTGTTTGTATTCATTCACATTAACCACTGCAACAATATCTATTTTCTATTACTTTTATCTCTTATCTATTCTCTAATGCGCACCAACTTTCCAATCTCTGTCTTAATACTTCAGAACCTCCTCTCTCTAACCCTCCTCAGTCTCCAACTGTTCTCTTGACCCCGCCCCTCCTGTCCTGCCATAGGCTCCTGCCTTAGAGCTCCATATGACGGACAGGCATGACTTTGACATCCCACCATAGTACCAAAAGTCCAAACGTTGATGGCAAGATGGGGTTTGCCAGGAGGTTACTCTTAGATTCAAAGTTCTTGGTAAGATGAATTTCTCCAGGTACAATTTCTCTATTTTAAATTGGTTTGCTGTTGCATATGTTTAATATTTGATTGTAAGTAAAGTTCTCTCACTTTACTTGCCACTGGGTAGGATTCAAATATCTCCCTTGATCTCAAATGCCCCTTTACCTAAGAACTGGCTATTAGGAATGTAAAACCAGATTTAATTCATCTGTACTTTGCAAATGTGTGTGTATATATTTTTGTACATTTCTGTAAATCTTATATTGCAAAAACTGAGCAAATATCTGCTTGTGCCAGAGATGAGATATCTCAAATGGACTGTAAAATCCTTGAGGAGTTGTGTTACCAGTCTCTAGAAACTTAACATTGGTGAAAAGTCTTCACACTTGCAGGTGTTATGCCATGCTAGATGGAATGAAAGATTCAAATCTTCCCCTTAAATAAGAAACCCTTTCTCATATATTCCTTTTGTCAAGACTTAACTATTTAAGTAATGGTCTCTTTAATAACGACAGGATTAATTGTGTCTTCTTTAATAATCCTCACTTACTCCCTCTCTTTCTATTTTCACTTCCACCAACCTTTAGTTGACCCTGTGTATTTGTGTGTGTTTGGCCCTTCACTCAGGACTAGGGATGGGCACTTGCTCATCAGTGGTTCGGCTGTTCGGTGTGGTGTGGAGGATCAGGCTCGCAGGTGTTACACACCCTGCCTCCACCCACAGGCACCTTGTCAGAAGCAGTACCATGGGCTTCCTGCCCCACCTCCTCCTCTGAATGGGCACCCATGGAAGGAAGTGGGGCACAGAATCTGGGGCACGTGAACAACACCTGCAGGCCCAGTCCTCTGAACCATGACAAACAAACAAACCACAGTAAGTGCCAATCTCTACTCAGGACAGTAAAAGATCCTCCACACTGCAAACCCTCCAGTACTGAGCTACCCAATTCTTCACTTGAATTCATTTAATTTTATTAAAATAACAGGGTCCATTAGGTTCTCCGCTCTGTCACCTCTCTCTCTCAGAAGACCAAGCAGTCGCAAGATCGAATCCACGGGACGGAGTGAGCACCCGTCGCTTGTTCCAGCTCCCGCCAGCCTAGTGGTTCAAAAGCATATAAATGCAAGTAGATAAATAGGGACCACCTCGGTGGGAAGGTAACAGCGTTCCGTGTCTAAGTCGCACTGGCCATGTGACCACGGAAGATTGTCTTCGGACAAAACGCTGGCTCTATGGCTTGGAAACGGGGATGAGCACCGCCTCCTAGAGTCGAACACGACTGGACAAAATTTGTCAAGGGGAACCTTTACCTTTACCTTTAATAGGGGTTTCAAGGTAATTAAGCAGTGGCTTTACTAGTTCCAATCCCCTGTGAGTTTCCATGGCTAAGTGGGAATTTGAACTTTCGTCTCCAAGGTCCTAGTCTGCCACTCTAGCCACTACACCATACTAGGTATCCCCAAGACTCTTCCAAAAACCTAACCTCCCCTCAACTCTCCTAGTTTCTTCCAGCCTATCAGAATCATTCTTACCAACATTCCATGCCCCTCCCACCACATACTTACCCAACTAATGCATTTCAAAACAATACATGTCCTGTTACCGTGTAAACAATAACTTCAACATAAATAAATACCACAGTAGCCTTCTGCAGAGAAGCTTTATGTAACTCCATTCCAAAGCATACCAGACTATCGCAATAGTGGTGGCAGACCTGAAAAATGCAAATTAAATACTTTTATGGCACCAAGAGCCTGAAACAGGTGTCTTTCCTCAACTTCACCAAAACTGGAGACACATATTCTAAATGACAGAGTGAAAAATCCCGGCCTCAAAGTACCTTATGTCCTATCCAAACACTTCCAAGACTGGACACAAGTACCACAGTGTAATGGACAGCATGAGCAGATCGCTCCTGCAAACAAGTAGATTATATTAAGTAATGTAAATATTGCAAGATGTATGACACATTTGGTTTGTCACCTTGTCATTATGAGTTTTAGTTTTACACAGAGCAATTAGAATTAAATCCCAGAAACTTTCAAAGTCACTCAACATTGTTATTTGTGTAATGCCTTAAGCCAGGAGGATTTTTAGGGTTTCTGGCAGAATGCAGTATGCTGTGCTGTTTTATTAATGGTGGAAATATAACCCATTCGACAACAGCAGTTCTGAAAACTATATGAAGGACTGTATGGGTAAAATAAGAAAACGTGGTTCTTATTACTCCAGTGGGTAATAAGAAATGAGTTGAGGCCATTTATAGATGCAGTTAATTGGAGGTTTTATTTAAGCGTAGCACAAGAAACAGGGAGGAATTCTGAATGCTATTTCTTAGTTGATAATTAAATTCTTTAAAAAAAAAAACCTAAAAAACAAACTTCCAGTTTTTGAATGTAGGATATTGTGCTTCTGCATTTACAATTCAAAACACCAGGAAATGACCTGATATTGCTGTTTTATATCATGCCAGCATTGCCAGCAGGAAAAACAATGCCAAACGTCACATTGCAAAGAGCCTGAATGTTGATGACACCAATGACAGCAGTCAAAATAGTCTATAGGAGGCCTTCTTGTGCCCTCTGTCATTCACAAAGAGATACCAAGAAGGGGAAGATCCCAGAACCTGACCCTTTTCCCATAAGTTAACCACCTCTTGCCCAAACACAAAGCAACTGTCAGGGCTGTTTTTCAAGTTGTCTAGATATCTATTGCTTGGTGACAACTAGTAATGAAAATACCTAGAAGAAATGTGTCTTTTGAATTACTTGTGCGCACCCAAGTACATGTCTATGCAGCTGGAAGGTATTGGCTTGTCAGTCAAGGAATTTATATGAACTTGGAATGCTTCTGCCCAGTGCAACCTGCTGCACACACATACACACACACACACACACCTGTACTGAAAAAGAAGTCTCAGTCATCCTCCTTCAAGTGCTGATGTTCTTTCTTGCTCAAAAGTGAAACACAACACATCTTATTTAATTCATTTGTATAAGTGCCCAAAATGTTAAATTAAAATAAAATTTAAAATAGATAAACATACTAAATAAACATTTATACATATGTATACATATTATTTATACATTTATAAACATAATTAAATAAAATAATTAATCCATTTAAAAATAGTAAGTAAAAATATTCCAGCTATAACTTAGTTTGTCACAGGAGACTAAGATGGAAATAAAATAAATGAAATAGAAGCTTCTTATGAAAGCATAATTTGCTATTCTGCTTGAACATAATTTTCGGTTATTCTCATATAAAATAGCATCTCTGTTGATTTCCTTGGGCCTTTGACTGTCATAGGATTTTGATGCCAGCAAGCAGATATCATGGGCTTCTGGGCTGAACAGGAAAGAGTAACTTACCTTCACAGTTTCCCTGAATGCTCACTCCAGTTGTGAGCCATCAACAAAGGTATATGTCTGTTTGCCTGTGGATGGCATAGTGTTTCCTCATATTGCAACAGCCATTTCTAGGTAGTTCTGTGAGGTGATTTCTGCCTGACTCCCTTGCATTTATTTCATTGCACTCATGCCTTAAAGTCCTCCTTCAGCATTTGATCATACAATAGGCACTGTGTAATAAATGACTAAAGTCATCCAAAGATTTCGAGTGTTATGTCATCATTGGTGTGAATGCTAGACAACTCTTCATCAAAACCAGGTGAGGGAGTGAATCTACCATGTTAATGCCTGGACTTGGCGTGCAAATAAATACTAAAAGTAAGTGGTTCATATGCGTAGGCAAATGCTGTTCACTTGTTCTATTGGATTTTGCACTCTCCTAAATAATCAGATTCATCATTTGTGGTGCTCAGTGATGAATCTTTGTCAGCAGAAGTGGCAGTGATTCAGAGCACCCTTTACCAACTTATGTTCATTATGTCAGTAGCTATGACCTTATCCAAATAATTTGAATTACGATGGGCTGTCTTTTAAAATAGATGAGGAAACCTCAGTTGCTAGACTGCTAAGTGGGACTTCAGGAAAATGAATGTGCTACATTAAAGCTTCATCTTCATGAAGGCTCAAATGAAAGTACTCAACAACAACAACATCTTTCTGACCCTTTGTGCTTTGGACTGAAACCACTGAAAGTTGGGACTGATATTCTGAGGTCTCCGGGTCAAAATAAATGGTAATGCTTAGCATGTATTTAGTAGCAATGTTCCCTCAGGTGGTGAAAAATATCCATTGTCTTAACAGGTCTTTCTCCTATCATCCACATCTAGCATTAGGTCATGCTTTGTACTGTGATCAGTTACCAGATGGTCAACATCAGCTCACATTACAAGAAGGAATTCTGAAAAAAATCCAATTGCTGGGTGGAAACATGTGAGCTGTAGGGAACATGCATTCCCTTTAACATCTAGTTTGGCCCTTAGATGTTTCTGAGACTGCCCTGACCAAGTGACATACAGTAGTGAGAGAAAGGGCCTTTTCCACATGTGCCCCTGGTTCTGGAATGCCCTCTTCATAAAAACTCCTTAGAGAAGCACTTTTATTTGCATGATTCTTGGCACCAAGTAAATATCTTTTTACTCTCATAGACCCTTTAAATTAGGCTGTAGTAATAAAACTCGTTAAGCTCGGCGAATTATATGCCTCTGCTCTATGTTTTAAATAGGTTTAGCAGCGTGTTAAGGGCATTTGTAAGTCTATAGTAGTGTCTTATATTTGTAAGTCTATGGTAGTGTCTATTTGTAAGTCTATAGTAGTCACTGTGTGTGCATATACAGTAGGTATGTCTTTTTGTTTTTGTTTTATTTTAATTGTGATTTTAAGTTGCATTAGGTGACTGAGAAGTAATTTGAATCCATTTATCCCTCCCAGCACAGACCTAGTGATGATAACCATTATTTCTTATTAAGGAACTAGAGCAGCCATACATCTGACCAGCATTGTGTCTGCAGGTGGGATTTGTGTTTTCACTGTCCAGTCTATAAATAATTCACGGAATGTGTAGTGGGAGAAAGTGTGTTGTTCATTTCTAGTTATGCCCCTGAAACTTCATTTCAATAAGAGCTTACTGTCAGAATTAAAGATGAGCACAACCACTAGTTTGGTGGTTTGTGTTGGTTTGTAATTCATCCAGGCAGATGTTCAGCATGTTCCAGCCCTGCCTCCTCTAGCAGGTGACCACTCTGAGACAGTACCCTAGCTTCCCTCCAGGCACTGCCTCTCTGCCGGGTGCCCACTGGGGAAGCCAGGGCTGGGAAGTGCCAAACCACCCATTTGGATGAACTGTGAAAAAGCACAAACTGCCGAATCAACAGTTCATGCCCATCTCTAGTCAGAATGATAGATTAGATAGATTAGATTAGATAGAGACAGAGGTAGATAGAGATAGATAGGTGTAACAGCCACCTTATACCTCACAAAGGGGCCGTTACGTCACACTCAATCACTCTTCGTTTCCACTGCCACCAACCAGTCCCTCAAATAAAGCTTCAGGCCAAAGTATGATTTCAAAATAAAAACTTAGGTTTATTGTATACAAACAAAAGGAATGGTAAATCACTTGAATATAAATAATAAAGCAATCACTATAATAATATAATAATCACACACACACACTCTCACAGACTCTCTCAATGTAGCACAGTTCTTATCTCTCAGTATCTCCAAGCCCTAACTCCCTATCTCAAAGCCCTATTTGGCCCTATCTATATCTCTCACACCATTCACTCCCCTTATATATATAACAGCTCCACCCCTTATGTCCCACCCACCGTCACGCCATTGGTAGATGACACACAGCTTCAGCAGTGATGGGCAGGTGATGTCATAGCTGTATGTAACAATAGGTAAAGGTAAAGTTTTCCCTTGACATTTAGTCCAGTCATGTCCGACTTTAGGGAACAGTGCTCATCCCCATCTCCAAGCCGTAGAGCCAGCATTTGTTCGTAGACAGTTTCCCTGGTCACGTGGTCAGCACAAATAGACACAGAACACTGTTACCTTCTCATCATGGTGGTACCTATTTATCTACTAGCATTTTTACATGCTTTTGAACTGCTAGGTTGGCAGGAGCTGGGACAAGAGACGGGAGCTCACTCCGTCATGTGGATTCGATTTTACGACTGCTGGTCTTCTGACCTTGCAGTACAGAGGCTTCTGCAGTTTAACCTGCAGCGCCACCACATCTCTCATAGAGATAAATAGATACATTATGTTTCGTTAAGAAAATGTGGCATTGCCAGTCTCAACATGAAGAAAAAATTCCAGAGCAATAGTTACTGTTTGTGATTGCAACAAAGCTGGCAAAATAAATATACTAGTCTTTAAAGTGACACAAGGTTCTTGGCTGGTTTGAACCAAGTTATGAGCTAGCTTGGGTGTTAAGATCATCAGGTGGTGCCTTTCTCTAGGTGTGTCTGAGGGGGACATAGGAGAAAGCCTTCTCTGTTGCTGTTCCCAGACTCTGGAACACCCTCCCACAGGAGGCCAGACTGTCCTCATCTTAGCCATCCTTCTGCAAGCAGGCAAAGACTTTGCTCTTCAGGCAACCCTTCCCTCAGTAACTCGCTACCTGTGTGTGATTTATTAGATTGATTGCTATGCATTACTGATTTGACTAGATTTCTATTACTACTTTTGTTTTTTATTTTTGTGTTTTCCATTTCTAAGAGTGGCATTGTTTTTTTTTAATTGTATACTTATTTTTCTTAGCTTTAATATTGCCTTTTAATGTCAGATGCCTCTTTTTGTTCTTAACTTTAAATATTGTCTTTTAGTGATATTAACCACCATTGTATACTCATTGTTTTCAACTTTAAATATTGTCTTTCAATATTGTAAGCCACCTTAGGTCCTTCTCAAGGAGAAAGGCAGAGTAAAAAATATTTTAAAGAAAAAAATTAAGATACAAATTGACACATCCATCCATCCATCCATCCATCCATCCATCCATCCATCCATCCATCCATCCATCCATCCATCCATCCATCCATCCATCCATCCATCCATCCATCCATCCATCCATCCATCCATCCCACCCCAATGGTATTACCACATTCTCTGAGGTTTGCAATATGCAATAAAAACATAACACAATAAAAAAATACAAAAAATATACAGATGTGGCACAGATGTGATGATCTCCCTTGTCTTATTTTATTTTTTTTGCAGCAGAAGAGAACTGAATGGAAAGGTTATGTGGGGAAAGATGAAAATTTAGATAATCATTTATATCTTTATCAAGTGGTAGAGCCTTCTGTTTTTCTTTTACCTTGGAAATAAATATTTCAGAAATGTTGCTACCAAATGTGTCAACCACAGTTGTCAGAAGATGCATAGCTGAGATGTGTAAATGAGATCTCTCTTTAATTTCTATGGTAACCTCCCTGTGCAAATAGAATCCATCGACTACAGATATCTTGGCTTGTCTTTTGTAGGCTGATCTGCCAAAAAAAGTGTGGAAAAAATAAAGCAAGATGTGCAAACTGTAGCAAACTGGATATGTCAGTCGTAAGTAGTTAATCACCTAAATTTTACATCTGTTCTCCATCTCATGAGCAAAAGCATGATGTGGACCAAATATTATATAAATGCTCCAAACTGGAGCAACTTAAATTTAGTCACCAGTATGAAGGAAAATATGGATAAAAATAAATGTATTTCTGTCTGTACGAGAGCAGTATTAGGAGTGGTCTGAGGAGCATCCATACTCTCTGGTGGGCTCATAGCTTCTATACCCTTAATTGTTATTTTGATAAATGTTATGGTACCACAAAATAAATATGCATGCTAACAGCACAAATCCTTTTGCTTCCAGAAAGGGGGAGGGGGGACCATTGTTGCAGTTAATATGATATATATAGGCTGAAATCCTGTTGGCATAACTTTTGAACTCCTGGATAGCTCAGTGGCTCAGGTGTCTGGCTACACAGCCAGAGACTGGGAGGTAAATTCCCCATTGTGTCTCTTTTACAGGGGCTGGACTCGATGATCCATAGGTTCCCTTCCAGCCCTGCAGTTCTAATAACGTATGTATTTGTATTATTCTCCAGGCACGCTGGATGACATCATTATTTGATGATGGATATTTTTAATTCAATTGTCTCCCTCCCTTCAGCTTACAAGGCTCCCTAGGGCTCCTCCTTTTTGCTCTTGAGAAGTTTTTGGTAGCCTGGTGGTGAGGTGGGAGAGCCTTTAGGGTAGGAAAATTGCCATCTGCTAGGAATTTTCCATTATGTAAGATTCTCTGCTGCATTCCAAGACTCCCAAAGACTTCCAAAGGACAAAAGTGGTCCCTAGGGAGCCTTCAAACCTGAAAGGGGGATAGGAAGTTTTTAACTGAATTAAGGCAAAAATATTCATCACAAATACAATTTGGCTTGCATTATGTAACATGAAATCCTATTAGCATTAATTTACACAATGCAAGCCAAATTGTAGATTGGGTTACGATGCCTCCCAAGAACACCAATTTAATCTGTGCCCAAATAAAGGAACATAGGTTGGGTCCCAACCTGCCCTGTGTTCTTGGGAGGTATTGTAACCCAATCTAAGGTCAGATTTCAGTGTCAAGGGAAAAAAACATACATTCTTTAGAATGGGGAAAAGCAATGAAGTCACACAGAACCATCAGAAATATTATGGGCAGAATTATTTCCTCTCCTCCAGTCTAGACAATACAGCAGCAGCAAATATCAAGTGCAGCTGGTACCATGTTTCAGCAAAGAAAAGGAAGGTCTGCTTCTGAGAAAGCTGGACCAATGTAGTACGAGCTGGAGATATGGCAGTAGCTATAGTTCCTAGGTATTCCGGTATGTGTACACCAATACTACATGAATATAGTTCCTCCCTCTTTTTCTTCTGGCTGCCATCTCACAGCTGTACGCTAGGCAGTTCGAATATAGTTCCCCATACACTGGCAATCGTGGGATGTATTGAATTTGACTCTGCAAATGGGGGAGAATTTAGTTTCGACGAAGGACAAGATAGTTGGACAGTGTCATCGAAGCTACCAACATGAATTTGACCAAACTCCGAGAGGCAGTGGAAGACCAGAGGGCCTGGCATGCTCTGGTCCATGGGGTCACGAAGAGTCGGACACAACTTAATGACTAAACAACAACGCTAAAGCAGATTGATTGGCGCTCATTGTCTAGACATTGAGGATCATAGCAATCTGAATGTTGATCATCAGATCTGATCCATGTATGGATTTTCTTTCGTGTACACATTCTGGAAACTGCAAATGGACACGACTTCTTGATGAGCTACGCTGCATGTACATTAGAGATTAAAGTCTTTTATTTTCACACAGGTGTGAATGAAAAAAAAAGATTATACCGTTTCCCCGAAAATAAGATCCAGCCTGAAAACAAGCCCTATTATGATTTTTCAGCATGCTCATAATATATGCCCTACCCCCAAAATAAGTCCCAGTAAAGTGAAACCCCGCCCTCCACCATTGTGCAGCATTATGCAGCAACCAGAAGAAGATGACACAACTGTATTTGAATAAATAGATGTTTGTACATTAAAATAAAATAAAACATCCCTTGAAAATAAGCCCTAATGCATTTTTGGAGCAAAAATTAATATAAGACCCTGTCTTATTTTGGAGGAAACAGTATATATTATCTCTGATGGATAATATTGTGAGGGTGTTCATGGATGATTTTAATTTGACTATTTAAAAAAATCAAGTTGTCATTGAAGAAAAATGTGACTTTTTTGTAGACTACAATACTTTTTTGGGGGACGTGGTGGTGCTGTGGGTTAAACCACAGAAGCCTCTGTGCTGCAAGGTCGGAAGACCAGCAGTCGTAAGATTGAATTCACATGATGGAGTGAGCTCCCATCACTTGTCCCAACTCCTGCCAACCTAGCAGTTTGAAAGCATGCAAATGTGAGTAGATAAATAGGTACCACCATGGTGGGAAGGTAACAGTGTTCTGTGTCTAGTCACACTGGCCACGTGACCACGAAAACTGTCTATGGACAAACTCTGGCTCTACGGCTTGGAAATGGGGATGAACACCACCTCCTAGAGTTGGACATGACTGGACTAAATGTCAAGGGGAACCTTTACCTTACAATACTTTTTTCGTGTGTGAGTTCTGTGATGAACCAGAATCTTATTTCTTATGACGGGAAAGGCTTTTCCAGTTGATACTATCAGCTAGCAAACATAGGACTGATGCTATTTTGGATAGATGCTCTTTTGCACAGAAAAAAATAGAAACTAGGTAACTAGTTCATTACCTTTTCCCTTTCTACAATTTTAGAATGAAGAAATTGTGTTTCTCGTCACTTTGAGGAACATAATCAGTTTTTTTTAATGTTTGGTGTGATTGTGCTTCCCATTTGGCTGATGAAAATACAATTATACAAACATTAACCATAAAAGATTGACATGATTTATACATGTCAAATGACATGCTGCATGCAGTTTGATAGGGCAGTTTTAGTCTACATTACTACTTAACTGAAACTACTATCCCTGAAATGACTGGTATCAATAGGATCAAGGAAGTTCTGCATATGTGTTGTTCCTCTTATATTACCTGACACTTTACCTCTTCTTGAATTATAGCACAGGGAAGAGCACTGTCTCATTGATCTGTGCCTCATTATAAGCCATCCACCCATAGACTTCCTCCTTATTACCTGCTAGAGTTTATCTTTTATCTGAACATTGACTAGTATATTATGTTCTTCTTTATTCTACTAGGCTATTTATGGCTGCCTTTCAGTACCATTACAGGTTGCTTTTCCTCTCCCATATATTGAGCACATTCCTGATGGACTCATTCTTCCTCTCCATCACTCATCTTGAAGGTCTCGATGGTTATGACATTGGTCTCTATATCCACTTTGTTGGGATTGCTAGTTGATCACCAAAATAATCAAAGAAATGTTGGTGCCTCAGATAGAATAGCAGATGGTACCTCTAGTTCATAGAAGTCAAGATGCATGCCTTCCAAAGCCAAGTTATGTTTTGTAAGTGAGGCAGAAAATTACACAAGCTCGTCTCTCCAAACATCATAGTAAAATATATTAATAACAGATTAAATAGTTAACCATTTCCTTCCACTTCATGACACCAAAATCTATTGATTCAGGTGGATGCCTCACTCAGCCTTTTCCTAGCTAGGGCTTGCCTAATGATTATGCTTTGTCAAAATAAGTATTTTATAATAGTCAAGAATAATAAATTGCTATTAGAGACATAATGTTAAGGACTGCTTTTAGGGTAGCTCAATAAACTAGAACAGCAGGCAGTAGGATCAGGGATTAGAATTTCAATTCCCCACCTTGTCTTATAGGGGAAGAGTTAGCCTGTGTGTCCTTGGCCAAGCTACATTGGGAACTTTTGGGGAGAAAGGCGATGTAAAAATATTTTAAATGAAATGAAATACATATATTGTCCTGGAGCACCCCCAGATGAAAGAAAAGGTACTGTACATTATTTTTGAGTACTTTATGCCCAGGGAAAGGGTCTCCATAAGTCAGAATCCACTTGCTGGAATACAGTTAATCATTAATGGTAAAAGTTACAATGCATGTTTTGCCCTCATAAGACTATGATATTTTTTATTGTTGGTTGTCTTGGAGAGATTTTGTACAATTCTGAAACTAGGTTTTGCAGATGCACAACATTAAAAATGCATTGCATGTTGCCTTGTTGAGTAAACTAGTAGACGTAATCACACTGGATGGGGTGTTAATCTTTATGATGAATCATCCTGTCCTTTTGTGGTTGTTGATGTGTGTGAGTGATCACACAGGGAAATAGATCATAATTTTTACTACTTGCGGAACACTCCAGTACAGTCTATTTTCCAGTGATCATATGATGTATGGGGAAATACGCTGCAGCTGAGCCCCAATCCATGCCTGTATGGCTACTACTTTTGGGGGTCAGACTGGAGTGATCCCCCTGCAGATGGAAGTTACTTTAAGGGAGATTGCTCCTGTTAAAGTGATATTTTCTGGTGCAATCAGACACATTCATTTGGAGCTGTCAGATCACACCCTCTGTTTCTCAAAGAGTAGATTTGCTTGGAGTAGTTTTGCTTGGAGATGTATACTTGATGTCTTAGTACCACCCTGGAGGCCCGATATCATCCAAGCATTGAAAAATTCTCAACAAATTGCATTTCTATGTCTACAGAATGTGGCTCAGCTGAAATAAGGAAAATAGCAAACACTTATTCACATTCCCCAGATTGAAATTTCCTCAGTGATGGCTAATGGCTAACAGATTTTCCATCTGTTAACTGCTCCTTTTGAATAATTGATCTTTTACCTTTGAGTAATTTACCTTCTCTGTTCAGGAATCCAATTGGGGTTTGTTGTTATTTTCTTCCTTTGTTCACTGAACTACTCCTGAATGGCTTTTTGTTTGTGCATACTCAGATTTATTTTTTCCCCCTCATAAGCAAGTTGAGACTTGGGTCATCACAGTGATCCGAAGATCTCCTGTGGTATTGTGATTATAAAAGAGCTGAAATGCAGCATGCTGTAATTAGTTACAAAATTCTTTTTATTTTTTTAATTTAAATTATTTATATTCCACCTTTCTCTCCATAGGGGACACAAGAAAGCTCACAACAGATAAAATAGGAAATTTAAAAGCACTATATGAAAACCATATTAAAAACAATTAAACATACATTAAGATTTTAAAAATCAAGTATAAATCATTTAAAAACCTGTAAGTTAAAATCTAGCATTCCTGAGATAATGTACTGCTTAAAGGCCTGCCTGAAGAGAAAGGTCTTTGCCTCATGATAGAAGGACAAGATGGAAGAGATCAACCTGGCTTCTTAGGACAGTGCATTCCAACACCTGGGAGCAGCCACTGAGAAGGTCCTCTCTCATGTCCTCACCAAGCAAGCTTGGGAATGTGGTGGAATCGAGAGAAGGGCCTCCCCAGAATATCTTAAAAGCAGAGATGGCTCATATGGACTCAAACAATCTTTCAAATAGCCTGGACTGAAGCCATATAGGGCTTTATAGAATAGACTGGCAACCAGTGAAGGTGTTGTAATAAAGGAGCTATATGCTCTTATATACTCAGCACCAACCAGCATTCTGGCTGCAGCATTTTGAACTAGCTGAAGTTTCTAAACACTCTTCAAAGGTAACCCCATGTGGAGTGTGTTGCAGTAGTCCAAACGGGATGTAACTAAGGCAGGTGTCACTGTGGCCAGAGAGGGGTAACTGGAACACCAGCTTTAACTGTGCAAATGCACCCCAGAAACCTGTGTATCCAGGCTCAGGGTTGCGTCCAGGAGCACACCCAAGCTGCAAACTTGACTTTTTAGGGGCAGCATAACCCTATCCACTGCAGGCTGAACCCCTATCCCCCGATTTGTCAGCAATTATCAGTTTTTGTAAGTTTTTGTTGCCTTGAATCGACAATTTATTATTGGGATTAGACATTGCTGTGTAGAGATGCAAGTGGAGGGATGGGGGTGCATTTTACTTTCGAAATATACCGGGAACTGAAAGATTTTAGCTGAAGTTGTTTGACTGGAGTAGACTGGGCATGCACACACGCTCTTATGTGTAGACACAAGGTTCTTGCCATTACTCTGGGAAAGATGAAGTAAGATTAATA